>NC_059296.1:11806937-11819437 GCF_017591435.1 Portunus trituberculatus
AATTGGCCGGCTGAAGAAGAAAGCACAATAAAATGGCCATTCAAATTATGCAAATGGCAGCAATTGAAATTATAACCTCTTTATTAACATAACATTCCTTTCCCAGCAATCGTTCACAGCCCGGCCGTCCCTCACTCTGGTGTACACCTGGGCTGCCCTGCTGACGATACTCCAGGTGCACTTGTGGAAAAAGCAGGGTCACGTCCCTTCCCCAGCCTTGCCCTCCACTCCCGTCTGCAGTACGTTTCCATCCAACCACCTGCCTCGGGGGAGTGTGGCGTTTCTCTCCTCTCCTGCTATTTGTTTTCTTGAAGGGATGAAAAGCAAAGCACATTATTTCTTACTTTGCATACCGCTATCAGATTAGCAAGCTCTAGTCTGTAAATGACAATAGAGCTATTCTTTTTACTTTTTTGTCTCTCCTAATCTAAAGTAACAAACAAATCAATAAATTTTCAAACTATTCACTGAATAACCGGGAATAAAATAAAAATAACCTTTTTTTCGTTTTAATTTGGTTTTCCTTCCAGATACGTGTTTTCGTCGTCTGTTGCGCAGACCTCTAATTTGGCGAGATAAGATACTTGTGGATCATCTGAGGGACCGCCTGGAGACTCGCTCACCTAAACCTTCACCCAGCCAAGCTCTTTCCCCCGAACACCCACCCTGGGCCGGCGTGGTCACCTACAACAACACCGAGATGTTCCTGCGCCATGTGTTCGCAAATAAGGTAATGACCCTCACTCTTAAAAGTGTCATACTCTCAACAGGACATTTTAGAGTTGATAGAAGAAGTAAGATATTATATTTTTTAACAATAACAGAGAATAATTGCTTAACTACAATAGAAACATCGTTGAAACCTCAGATATCTTTCATAACAGTCTGTCGGAAGAAAACGAGAAAACGAGAGAATGTTTCATGGAATAATACCGACGCGACTAATCCTTTTGTGAACTTTGCTTGATGGAAGTCTAGTTGACTATAGTTCATTCCTTCTTCGTCTGTATAAATGTATGAATGAATGTAAGTGATAGGATTTAAAGAGGATTGTATAGATAGGATTGTATAGATAGGATTTAAAAAGGATTGTATAAATGTAAGTAGATAGGATTTAAAAAGGATTGTCACGTATAGGTAGACTTAAAGTAACTTCTTATACCTTCCTTCTTTGTGAAACTCTAACCATGCCACTACTGTACCCATGATAACAGCGGGACGGAGTGTTCGTGGAGGTGGGGGCCCAGGACGGTCTGTGGCTGAGTAACACATGGTGGCTGGAGGCGGTGATGGGCTGGCGAGGCTTGCTTATCGAGGCTGACCCGCATAACTACATGAAATTAAGGAACGCACCCAGAGCCGCTGTCACTTTCCAGGGCTGCGTCACTCCCGCGCTCCTCACCAGCCAGGTTTGTGAAGGGGAAGGGGTGAGTGAACTGTGGCGGGACAGGAAAAGATGAAACAAAAGTAAATGTATCGATGTTATGCAATCAACTCCCCTCTAGAATAAGGAATAGAGTAAAATGATAGTGAAAACTCGCCCAAAATTTATATGATGTTAATAGTAGTGGTATTTTTTAATTTTTTTTTATTTATACCATGTGGATTTTTCACGGGAATTTATGGGCTAAAGGGGATACTTTATAGGGTACCTCCTATCTCAAATCCCACCCGCTAGAGAACCGTTGCCCCAAGTGAGGAAGCCCAACCTACACTCGGACCGTGGACAGGATTCGAACCCGTGCGCTTGGAGACCCCTCGGACCCCAAAGCACACATGGTTCCACTGTACCACATATTGTCAACTCTCTCTCTCTCTCTCTCTCTCTCTCTCTCTCTCTCTCTCTCTCTCTCTCTCTCTCTCTCTCTCTCTAGTAATAACAATAACAGCATCGTTAATATTAGTAGCACTTAATGTTCGCAGCAACACACAATAAATATGTCGTATTGTTCATCCCTCTTCCCTCCTCCTTTCCTCCTCCTCCTCCTCCTCCTCCCCTCCTCCTCCTCCTCCTCCTCCTCTTACTCCTCCTCCTCCTCCTCCTCCGTCTGCTATCAGGAAGTAATGTTGCGGAGGAACAACACGGGGACAATAGACCATGATGTAATGAGGCACCAGGAAGGACACACCAAACTCCAGAAATACGCCACAGAATCGGTAAGACGAGAGAGAGAGAGAGAGAGAGAGAGAGAGAGAGAGAGAGAGAGAGAGAGAGAGAGAGAGAGAATTACAAAGCGTCAATATTGAACTTCCTACCCGTCAGCCTACCTTCAATTATAGTGGACAAAATAATGGAGCCTATAAGTGGCGGGAACATTAGTGATAATTTGGCCAAGTATTAGTTGATAAAAGATTCACGAACTTGCTGAGGCAGAAGATAATGGAGAGAGTCACGAAATAAAGTACCTGGCTACACGAGTATAACAGGAATGATATAGTGGTGCTAGAATTAATGCAGAGGAGAATGACTGAATGAACGAAGATAAAAGCTATTCACCTTACACTCCTTGAAGGGACGTAAGTGAAGAGGGAAACTTGATAAAGGATTTAAATTGATATGGGGGAATATAATGAGGGTAATATGAGTAGACAAAAACATCAATAACAAACCAACTGCCCAGCAAACAAACTAACTAACAAACAAGTAACAAGAGTAAATGCCCCTACGCTTGTGTGAAAAAACGAAGAATGAAAGAACCCACAACCGAAACCAACAACATCCTCGCGATAACCTTTGACTCTCAACTCTTGGCAGGATCAATACGTCGGCCACACCTTCATTGCCACCTGCTACCCGCTCACGTCCCTCCTCCTCGCTGCAAAACTCAGGAAGGTGCGTGAGTAAACATTTAAGGAAAACAGAAATATGAGGGAATAACTAATGAGGGATATGAATAGAAGCCATGATAGTAATGAAAATGGAAAATAAAACTTAGGAGATGTGTGTTAGTAGTTTAAGCTCAAGTGTTGAAAGTAGATATTAGAGGAAAATAAGGAAAGTTAATACGGTAACAGGAAAACAAAAGAAGAGTAATGACAGTAGTGATGAGAAATGAAACTTATAGGAAAGGTTCGTGAGTGGTTGAAGTTCAAGTGTAGGAAGTAAATATTAGAAGAAAATGGGGAAAGTGATAAGGAAAATTGAGTAACAGGGAAAAAGAAGTCATGATAGTAATGATGAAAAAAAAAATCTAACTTAGGAATTAAATGCTAGGAAAAAATAGAAGTAATGAAGACGAACCTATTGTGTAGTTAAAGTGAGACGAAAATAAACTAAGCTTGATTGATAAAAGGGGATCAATGAATGAGAAAAAAAAACCGCATGAATAAACTAATGAATAAATGAATGAATAAACGAAGACTTTCTATTCTGAGTGCACATATAGTCTGGTATCTCAGCTGCCACTTCTTTTCCTTGCCCTTGGCCGGCGCTTCTAAATAAAAAAAGAAAGAAAGAAAGAAAGAAAATAAATAAAAACACAAAATTAAGGTAAAAAAATGAATAGAATAGAGAAATCAAGTTTGTTTACAGCTGAGAGGCAATGACAACCAAATAAAAAGAAAGAAAAAAACGGATACCTGAAGACAGCTATACTTAGAAAAAAAAATCATCTTTATGTTTTCAGAAAGTGACGGAAATTTTCTTGTACTCTAGATTGATTTGCTGACTTTCGACGTGGAGGGAGGAGGATTCGAAATGATGCGAGAGTTCCTGGATATCAACAGACAACTTCGCAACAAATTCCAAGTCAAGGTAATGATATATAATGACATTGGACTCTCTGTTACAGCGTGATTTCCCTTTTTTTCTTTCATGTTTCTTTTTTTTTTTCTTTTTGTTGTTATTGTTGTTGTTATTCTTTTTCTTGTTCTCCTTGTTGTTGTTGTTTTCTCCTTTTTTTCTTCTTCTTTTTCTTCTTATTTTCTTCTTCTTTTTCTTCTTTTTTTCTTCTTATTTTTCTTCTTCTTTTTGTTCTTCTTTTTCTTCTTCATTTTCTTCTTCTTTTTCTTCTTCTTTTTCTTCTTCTTTTTCTTCTTCTTTTCTTCTTCTTTTCTTCTTCTTCGTCTTCTTCTTCGTCTTCTTCTTCGTCTTCTTTGTGTTAAGATATAGAAATAAGATTAATCTATTTTGCTTCACTACACATCATTTATTTCGAGTAAAAAGAGAAAATAGTATCATAAAATGAAGATCTTAGTATCCTTCATTCTTTTTCGTTATTCGACCAGCATCGCAATTTACCATGTGCTTCAGTAATCAACCTATTTAAGGAAATTATGTACAAAAATACCGTGTACCGTGAAAAATACGCAAAGATTTCACCTTTATAGTGGCAATGAATCTTGTGGTATTGTGAGTCTTTCTGGAAAAAAAAAAAAAAATCTGGGTTATTCTCATCGCTTTTTTATTCATGTTTTAGGAGTGAGAGAAGTAAGAACATATACACACACTATGCATTAACTGACGAAGCTGTGGATACAAGGAACATTCATAACTTTAAAGATAATCACAACAGATCTTACAAAATAAAGAAATTGGACAAAACGAGCTTGACTCATTCCTGCAAATATACGATTAGGTATGGATAATTAGATAAACACACACACACACACACACACACACACACACACACACACACACACACACACACACACACACACACACACACACACACACACACACTATCAATACTTTTTAACGTTACGAATGTATGGCTTCAATTTAAATGCTTTTCATAATAAGATGAACGCGTGAATGGATAAATGGCCAAGAAAACATTCAGGATAGATACACAATGGATAGCTGGGTATATTGATCCACATTTTGACGTTTTGTTTTTCCAGGTAAGAGAGTAAGGTATCAAGATATATTCGTCACATTTACTCTTGCCGCATGTTCTGATGGTGTGTTTCCCCTCGCCAGGCAATGCTGTACCAGGACAACGAGCTGCCACAGTTCTTCACTCTAGACACCATCAAGGAGCAGCTCAAGGACTTCGGCTACAGTCTACTCCAAGTCACCATGTACCATTACTTCGTGTATTCCGGCATGAACATTGAGATGGTGGACGGCTGAGGGATGAGCGTGTTGCTGGTGACTGACAGACGGAGGACCAATGCGAATTAAGGCAGTTACTTGTCATATAAAGTTACAGGTTATAAGTACTGTACACCACAAACTCGTGGTCCAAACTCTGGCGAGAGCCTCAGCCTTATACACAACATGTCAAATCAAGTTGTTGTTGTTTATGACGCATTGAATAAGAAAAAAAAGGAGTCTCTTGTCCCTCATCATTAAAATTGAGAGTATCGATCGGGAATATTACATGCATTCTGTGACTTTTTCTTTCTATCGCTGAAATGTATCTGTATGAATATATGAACTAAACAGATATATCATATTGACATGGTGCTTGGTGACAATATTCAGACATTTATGCATGGGAAAATGACTCACCGTAACACAACACAATGCAACACAAAACAAGACCACATCCTGAAACACTCAGGGTTCTTCTGATGATTATTTCTAAAAACCACAGAGAATGTTACCTGGATTGACATGGGTGTTCTTACAGATGATGCAGAATCCTTCTTAGACTGTCAATAGAATCATGGAACATATGTATACTCACAGGGCCGTTTCTAGCTTTGTGGGGGCCCTAGGCAAGATGCTGTTTGGGGGGGCCCTAGATTTCAATTTTTCGTCGGAGCCCCTGGGTGACTTAGGAAATTTAAATTTTCCAAGCTACCCAGGAGGCTCCCTGGTGGCTTGGGGGCCCTAGGCAATTGCCTTGTCTGCCTATAGCTAGAAACGGCCCTGTATACTCAGAAGCCTCGATAACATGATCTATGGCCTACTTAAAGTACTAGCTGAGATAAGGAGTTGAAATGTAAGAGTGTGGTCTTGTGACTCAAAGAAATACAGAAAAGAACTCATAGTGAGATCGATTGACGAGACCTCACCAAATGATGCCACGTGGATTAGCCTGACACAAAGGATTACAATTGTTTTGTTGATACCTGTCGTCTAGTTTGTCCCCTCTCACTCTCATGGCCGAGAGCTGCCTGCCGCCATTGTTAACAATCTTACTAGCCGCCTGTGAGAATGGCGTGTCGTCGAAATTTGTTCCGTCGCCCCAGATCAGTGCGGAGCTTCTCGTCACCTCCAAGTCCAGCCACAGCTGTTTGCCTGCTGGGACAGGACAATGATTAGCTCTTTTGTTTTCGTACAGCCGAGATTGGCAAAGGGCAGAATATATTTTTAAATATAACTTGCTAACTGCCGCTTTCTAAATAATCTGTAAGGAAAGATGCGAAATATGTATGACTTCAAATTCAAATACTAATCTCCGAATCTTAGAACAGAAAACAAAAAAGAAATGAAAATAAAAAGATAAAAGAGCATAAGAAAATACGGGAAGCTGCAAGAAGCCAGCAAGCCTACATGTGATACTTTCTTATTCAACCATCCCAGCTCTCTGTTGACTCTATCACTCCATTTCCAAATAAAAACTAAATAAGAAATCAAGCTATGAGCACAACAGCAAATAATAATAACATATACATAAAATTCTCTCGAGTTTAACGTTAAGTCCTGTCTCAAGATTCGAGTTATGAAGCGCAAGTGATTTGCTTGTGACGCATCATTAACATGTAGGCATTGGTGTCGTTTTGTGATCACCATATGAGGCTCACGCGTGCATTACCTGTGGCTTTTCCGATCTGCACTACCATGGAGAACTGAATGGATCTCTTGAAAATGGTCAGACGGAATCCAGGAATTTTGCTGCACCATATCCTGGCGTCGGTGAAGTTCACATTAATGTTCCCCATGAGGTACAGCAACCCGTCCTCCTTCACCCCGAAGTCAGTGGCGGGCAAGGAGTCTGCAGCAGAAGTTTTGCCTCTCATTCCATCCATTTGTACACATTATTACTTTTCCTCTTTAATCACGATCGTCTAACTTTTCGAAGTCACTATAATACTTCGACAACATCTTACTCACCGAACCAGTAAAAGTAATAGGTTTCATATCCACTCAACACGGTGGTTTCCGTTGGTCCTTTACTGGACAAGAGGCAGGAGAACTCCCCGCCGCCGCTGACGCTGGCACTCGCCACTACGCACCGATCATCATCTTTACAGGACAACTTACAGCCACCTAAGAAAGACATTAACTATCTGGTGATTGATATAGTTAAAATACACTTGAATTATGTGAAGAAGCTTTCTGGAACTTCTTTTTTTTTTTTTTTTTTGTCTCTGCCAAAAGAGGAATCTACTCATTTAAGATTGAAAGAAAAAAAAAAAAAACACTATAAAACAAAGCCAACCCACAAGTACTCCTGACGGTGAGGTTGGTGTAGGCATCCTGAGGAGTGAGAGTCCTACCAGGCGCCAGTAGGTGAACCCCCCAAGCATTGGTCGGGAAGTAGTGGACAGAAGGGCTCCACGCCAGGATGGAAGGGACTGCAGCCATAAAAACCATGGCCAACATTTCGTCTTTTCAATCTTATTTCCGATGGAATACTGTCCCTTGCCACGTGTGGTGGGAAGCTGCGCCCTCTACAATCGAAAGACAGAAACTTCACACTATAAAGACTTCAGCTTCAGCCTTCCACAGTTTGCCGGGATGCAGAGTTGTTGGTGTCAGACGTGTTATGAATGGTGTTGCCTCGCCCCCACGTCAACCAGGTATGGCCCAACGTAGGGAGTGGCGGCAGGAAAGGGGAGCCACCGCCAGTAGTGAGTGACCTGCGTGACGCTATCAAAACTCGTGTATTTTACGCATGCACAGGCTAAAAAACACCACCACGCTGCTACCTCCTCCATCATTAACACGACCATCCCCACCATTACAATAGCCACCGTTACCACCACTAACGCACAAAACTTACGCTCACTATTCACTTCGATCATGCAAACCACCATACACCAACTTCATAACAACCACTGAAACCACTAAATGATTGTAGTATCCTTAACATCCAACCTTATTATATACCACTTGTATTTTTTCTCTCTCTCTCTCTCTCTCTCTCTCTCTCTCTCTCTCTCTCTCTCTCTCTCTCTCATTAACATGTTTTTGTTTCTTAAAGAGAGATATCAGTAATAGAGAGTGTGTGTGTGTGTGTGTGTGTGTGTGTGTGTTACGCTTTATCACGTATTCGTCCCAGGAATTCGTACACTACTCATTATTCATCGGGCCACACACCCCTGTCCACGATGTTGGCTGGCTTTGGAAGTGTCCTCCCATCAGTAGTGTGTGAAGCCAATGTCCCACCATCCCGGAGATTGCTTATATGACCAACTTCAAAAGACGTACCGACAGAAGTTCAATTTTAGAAATGAAAAAGTGAAGATGTTTCCTGGTACACAATTTACTGAGCAAATAATTTTGAGACCTTAGCCATGAAAGAAGACGGCCAGGGATCGAACCCATGCATGACAAGGTTCTTGGATATCTAAGGGAATACATTTCGCTTCATCACTCAAGCCATGACGATTGCCAGAACTTAAGCATAGTTTAGTCGATCTTGACTGCCCGGCCACCACAACACTGATGACGAATGACACCAATCACCACCGCCTCAGATTATTGCCACCAGCGCTGCTATTGTCATTGCCAACACCAATAAAACATCACCACACTCTGGCCAGTACATTCTCTTTGTCATACAGTAGGAGGCTCAAGCGCGAGGAAAAACTGTTGAGCTCATGAGGGACAGCATGGTCCTTCTACTATGTTATACCTCGATTCGCTCACCGTAGTATACAGTCACGTCCACCTCATTTTATCTATAACTGATTAATTTTTCATTGTTCAATACTAAAAATGTAGTTCTCTGTTTTCATCAGCTCTCTGTAACCCTTCCATTACATCTACACTTATTTCCCATTCACCTTGGCGTGTTTTGTCCCACTTACGGCAGGGATGGTAAGGAATGTTGAACATTACCTTAGCTCACCCAAAAGTGTCATGTAAATAAATAAATATTAACATGCGTGCCAGATATTTTTTTGCTATTTTCCCATTATGGGTGAAGCAGAGCTTTCATTGTGTTTGGAGAATTAATACGTGGCATGAGGGACTGCCGTAGTATGGGAGCAGAACTAACTAACACAAGGATGAACTGGCATAAAATGATGATAAACAGATATCATTTTATAGTCTAGCACCGCCTGCCATTCTTCTCATCTGTAAAATAACTTGAACCTTTATCAATAACTGCATGCTTGTTGTCATTTTCTTATCACTAATATCCAGTAAGAAATTAAATTTTAAGAGATCTGATGGATTGCTGTGATATCGCGTGAAAACAACGAATTTGTCGAAATTGAGTGTAATTGTTCAATAAATCGAAGCGGTGAAGGTTACAATAGTTCATTTTATGTTAGCAATAAAATATACTTACATATATTCATTCCTCTCTGCAAATCCGAGAGCAGTCTCCTCATCTACCGCTCAATATAATGTTGATTTTCTTCTTTTACTTTTTTCGGGAATATAAACAATGAAGCTCAGACAATGCTTGAGAAAATCACACACCATGCATGCAGCAAATCTTATTATCGTTACATATGCCTAACGAATTCATAATCTTCAATTTGGTGATTCAACAAAATAAGATACATCATTAAACAATATCATTACTACCTTTAAAAATATTGTTCCTGAAAAACAAATAATCGTAGACAATTGCCGCTGGGTCTCGCTTACAAGACATGGGAAGGCCGGCAAACAGAGCTCATATTCCTATCCCACTTCCATTCTTACCTTTACTAGTTTTAACAGGCTCAAACAAAAGATGCTGACTTTTCAATAGTGTGTCCATGATTCTACCAATAGTTTAACTAGTCTTACACACCATCAGTGACAACAAAACAGCAGGATAATCATCTCTTCTGATCCTACTAATTGCATGTCTCCTCTCCTCTCGCTGCCTCGATGCATAAGGTTTTTTTTTTTTTTTCGCTTCCTCCCACCCATATTTTATTCACTAATGCAAGAGTTGATCAGAATCCTCAATCATCCATCTTCTTTTTCCAAGTAAATTCTGGAACTCTCTGCATTCTTCTGTACTTTCACCTTTCTATGACTTGATTCTTTCATGAGAATTAAAGGTTTCAAGGCACTTATTCTCAATTTTTGAATACTGTGCATATACTGTAACTGTATTAATCTGCTCAGGACTTCATCACATACCACCAATGATCACATAAGTAGTCTCGTTCAATTTTAATAACAACACAAAAACTAAATGAAATTGTAACACTACAAGAAAGCTAAATAAATGGTTCACTATTGTTAATATTAGCGCTATATAATTATGTCTGTTTCAGACTACAACAATCAAACAACACTATAGCTTTGTCATAACAACACTGTAATGTTCTAATTATAGATATCGCATTACCTACTAACATTTTGGTGATAAAATAGTCACATTATGATATTCACTAAGGTACACCCAGAAAGTTCCAATGTGTTCTCCCTACGATAAGTAATCCACCATATTACAATGAAAAGTGTATAACAAACCTGCTGATCATTGACATCATACAATACAACTCTGGTAGAATCTCTGATTGAAGAAACTAATACATTTGAAAGAGCACAAGTTTCAAGCATACTCACGACTTGAGATTCTTCTCAACCAAATAAACCTGAAGACTGGAGGTCTCTTAATCGCAGTTTACCAGTCCACGCCCAGAGGGTTGGCTTGGCACAGCGTGTGATGGAAGGAGCCCATGGTGTCCGCCTTCACGCTGCTGGTGCTCTTCATGAAGTAGTAGATAGCGTTCGGGTTACCATTATCATGCGGTAGTACTGTCAGAGAGCTGGCCACTGTGGAGTTGTCAAAGGGCGTGTCGTCTCCCCACACCAGTATCCCGTCTTTGAGTTTCAAGTCCACCCAAGGTTTCCGCCCTGCTGGACCGAACACATAAATCAATAGATAAATAGCCAGGGATTCTGCTACTTAACTGTAAGTCCCTCAAATATATATATATATATATATATATATATATATATATATATATATATATATATATATATATATATATATATATATATATATATATATATATATATATATATATATATATATATATATATATATATATATGGAGAGAGAGAGAGAGAGAGAGAGAGAGAGAGAGAGAGAGAGAGAGAAACTTGGTTATTTATCAAAAAAGTTACTATGTGTAGCAAATGCAAGTTCAATAACTCAAGAATTCAACACACACACACACACACACACACACACACACACACACACACACACACCTGTTTGTTCCATGTACGTTTTGACGGCAAGCAGGTGGCTGGGTGTCTTGATGGTGGGCAGTCGGTGCCCGGGTAGATTTCCACACCATTTTTGAACATCCGTGAGTTTCGCTTTCCAGGCTGATTGTAGATAAAGGAGGCCGTCTTCTCTTATTTCGTACTTACCAATCTTACTCTTCTCTGTGTAATGAAAGAAACACCACGTGAAGGGAAAAAAAAAAGGTTAAATATGAAAAAAATACAACATGATATTGCTTGTTTCATTTTGCAAGTTATTTTTCCGGTATATGTTTGTTTTGGCGGACACACACACACACACACACACACACACACACACACACACACAGAGAGAGAGAGAGAGAGAGAGAGAGAGAGAGAGAGAGAGAGATTTCTACCTCTCACCTGGCCAAAAAGAAAGTGTTGCATTTGGATCGTCAGCTATTTCTATGAAGGACGGGATCGCTTCTGCCAGGCGGCACTGCACCGCCCCATCCCCGTTGGAGGTCGACCCCGCCGAGGCGCAGTTTGGGTGAGTCCAGCAGGCAACTCGGCAGGCGCCTGAAACTCCGCAGAAAAGAGATCAGTGGCTAAACTTTATTCTCCACTTAAGAAAACTTTAGCTGCCTCTATTATAACAGTGACTTCCATGTCGTACGCATACAGTCTATGTAAACAACACGAATCAGTCAGCGCATGCAGATTTTGCACTTATATATTCGCCTGTCTTACGTACTTTTATTGTTTACATTGAGAGTTAGGTAAGAATCCTGTTCTTCCACACGCTTGCCTGTCCCGAACAAGAAGTCACCCATGGCAGAACTGCTGATGTAATGCACTGATTGCGGAGATACTTGTGAGAATGAGAAGCACTGAGGCCACATTGCCGCCACAGCCATCACCGCCAGCAGGTTAACAGGGAGGTCAGCGGCTCTCGTCATGCCTGCGTCAAGACCACGAGACTGGCCACAGGATTTTGTTCGGCTATTCTTATCTCTTGCAGATGAGCGTTTTTCTTTAAGGGTGCAGTAAATGGTCAACGAGTCGGTATGAGTGGAAAGATTGTATATAAATGGTAATGGCAGCTTTACGCCTCACTACAATACTGCTTCCTCCCGCTCTGGCAGCCAGTATGTGCACAGCTGTCTCCTAGCACAGATACCATGCACTGTACAGTAGAATATTCTATGATATGGCTGTGATCAATTATTCC
>NC_059296.1:11821937-11934437 GCF_017591435.1 Portunus trituberculatus
TTGCATTTGTGTTGTGAAGCAAGCTTTCACCAGCAAATGACAGCTCATTTCAAACTTTGCTTGGAATGATTCTGAAGAGAACTGTGGATGTACGTACTTTATACACTCGAGACCAGCTCACATGAACAGCCTTATGAACTAATTCTACCATAGCAACAAAAAGAAAGGCAGTGTGAAGCAATGAAAATTAAGGTTGAAGAATAAAGAATATAATAAAAATTTTACTAATTTCCAGCATCCATATCAACCACAGAATGAACAGCAGAAAAAAAGAGAGAGAGAGAGAGAGAGAGAGAGAGAGAGAGAGAGAGAGAGAGAGAGAGAGAGAGAGAGAGAGAGAGAGAGAGAGAGAGAGAGAGAGAGAGAGAGAGAGAGAGAGAGAGAGAGAGAGAGAGAGAGAGTGAGTTTGGGAAAATGACCACAGTACTTGAAGAATGCCTTCACATCATCACCAGGCATTCTACAGCAACCTGATATCATCTGCAAACTCTGAACAACTCCATTGAAGTCTCACAATAGTCTTTTTTGGCACAAACTATCACAGAATTCAACTCTTCAAAACTTTCTCAATTGTATGCCTTTCATCAAGATTCCAATTTCATTTGCTCCTCCACTTGACTATAAGACCAATCACAGTATAAGAACACCAACATCCAATTGCAGTAAAATCTTGATCTCTTGTAAATGTAGTCAATCAAATAGAATATCTTTTTAGGTTCAGAATTACTTTGGACAATATTTCTACACAGTGACCCACAAATGTTGCACATATCAACTCATATATTTACATTACCAGGAGACTGGCATAATCTCCTCTATGAGGTAGCAATAATCTATTCAAAGTACTACATTATGTAAACTGCTTAAAAAAACTTGTCATTATTTTAATTTGAACTTCTCTTCACTCAATCAAGAATGATCACTGCAAAAATACTTTAATACCTCATCCATATATAACAGATTTATGCCTCAACAGATCACTTCCATCTAATCCTTTTACAATAGATCCTCCTCTCATCTCTATTATTCCTAAAACCTTGAGTAACATATAATCAGGCCTCATTATCAATAAATTTTAAATTAGATAATACTCTAAATGAATATCTGTTGTATAATCTAATTTTTCACATTAAGGCCCAGAAGATTTGGAAGCCTGAACTCAGTACAGTACAACCCACATGATCAGTCAATCAGGATTTTACTGCAATTTCTTTTTTCATACTTATATACATAAATTTCACTTCAAACAGATCTAGTTCCTCTACTTTCAGTTATTATGAAAGTAGTTTCCACTATCAGTTAGATGATAAAACAAGTTTTGAAGTAGTTCATAAATAATTACAAAAATAAACAACACAATTCACCCTCCAAAGAGTACTTCACCAGACTAGACTTCACTGGTCCACCACATTCAGTATCTTATTAATTACATGTAATGACTTAGAAAAGTTATAATGATTATTAACAGAGAAAATATACCACTCATACTGTATGGTGGGAATGTGCATGGTATTCCAGTAATTAATCAATGTACAAACCTATAAATAAATGACTGGCATTGTGTAGTAAACAAACTATTCAAGTGCTGTTCAATGTATAAATGCATTTACATGGCATAATGATAAATCCTGATCAGAACTAAAAATACTGTCAGTTAGCACTACACAAGGTCTCTCATCACAATGAGAGAAGATAAATAGCATTGTGTTTCATCAAACTGAACTATTTAACCAAAAGATATTGTGCTGTATTGTGCTTTGTTATACAAAAATGTATAAACCTTGTTTAGGTTAACATCTCTTGTATGCTTAACTGACTTCCCATGGGAAATATTTTCAGTAATCTGCCTAATATGCCAAAACCTCCAATAATCAAATAACATTAAACAAGTTCAATATGAAAATAATAAAAATAACAAGTAATTTTATAACCAGGGAGAATTATCTAATGCTCCTAATTTGCTCCAGTTGTCTTTACCACAATATTTTCCACTGCACTGCTGACTCACTAGAATTGTCCTCAATTGTACTGGCTTCTATATGCCAAATGATAATCTTTTTTAGTTTTGCATGTCAGTAATTTGCAATGATATGTTGATGCAAAATGATTCTTTCATATAAGTTATAAGTCTCTGACATCCTACTTGTGTCTGATGTCACACCTTCTTGCCCTTGCTTTGAAATATTCTAATACTGAGCCATCATCTAATACTGAGTTAATAACTTCTTCATTACACATTCTTTACATTATTCACAATAACTCTTATCTATGAAAAAACAAAGTTAACAGCATCAAGTATGCAATCAAATGCAGTACTTCTCTCTGCACAAGGAAGAAAATAAAGGCCATAATTACAAGTTGTCATTCAGTATACATCTATCCTATAAGTAAATCGTGATCAGGGTTCATTCTGTTAGCAACACATGTGACATTCCTCTGCAGTTTCAAGCAATACAAGCTAATATATAAAATCACTCCATAATTAGTTGAGCCATGTCATTCAATTTGTTTTTGTTTCTGGATCTATTTGATGAAATTTTATTTCAACATTAACTTAAAAATTTTCAATTATATGGAAATCAATATTCTAAGAATTGTGACTACTGTATTGGGCAATGGTTTCAAATGTTTTCCTTTATTGTCTTTTCTGATCACTTCTTAAATCACATCCAGGAGCATGAGCTACACTGAGAAGGGTACTATGAGCAGTGTCATCCATTTCTGAGTACCATGAGTACCAGGAAACAGCTTTCAGGAAACAAAAATATAAATGTAAATCTTTTCAGCATGAGCTTGATACTCTCATATTTAGTTACTATAATCAACAACACAATATCAAGTAGATTTTCAGAACTTATTACTTTGACATCTGGAGGTTCTATAGCATGTATACATTTAACTAGTTGTATTCATTTAGTTGCAGCACAAAATTTGAGCTACATTTGCATAGTCTTAACTTTCTACCTATATTACAGTAATTCACTCTTATTAGCTGATCAACACTCCTCACTTCCTTAATCTTTTAGAGCGTGTTTGTCAGTATGAGCTCAGAGCTCATACTGACTGATCTTCAGGCAGAGCTCAGACTACCCACACACCGAGACAGGGAGGTCACAATCCCTCAGGACACATCCTTTGCTGCTAGGAAAATAGGGACTACACATTAAGAGGTTCCCCAATTTGCTTCGCCATGCCCAGGATTTGAACCTGGGCTTTCTTGGTTGTGAGCTGAACATGCTACCAATGCACTACATGGTGTCTGTGTGTGTGTGTGTGTGTGTGTGTATTTACCTAGTTGTATTTACCTAGTTGTAGTTTTACAGGGCCTGGGCTTTATGCTCGTGTGGCCCCGTCTCCATATCTACACTTATCCAATTTTTCTTTAAAACTATGTACACTCTTTGCTGACACCACTTCCTCACTCAAACTGTTCCAAGTCTCAACACATCTTTGCAGGAAACTAAATTTTTTAACATCTCTCAGACATCTTCCCTTCCTCAGTTTCTTACTATGCGATCTTGTGCTTCTAATGTCATATTCTTCTCTCAGGATTAGTTTCTCGTTATCTACTTGATCCATTCTGTTAATCAATTTATAAACTTGTATCAGATCCCCTCTCTCTCTTCTCTGTTTCAGGGTTGGTAGATCAATAGCTTTTAGTCTCTCCTCATGTCATCCCTTTAAATTCTGGAAACATTCTTGTAGCCATTTTTTGCAGTCTCTCCAATTTCCTTATGTTTCTTTGTGTGTGTGTGTGTGTGTGTGTGTGTGTGTGTGTGTGTGTGTGTGTGTGTGTGTGTGTGTTTGATCTGCTGCAGTCTCTGACGAGACAGCCAGACGTTACCCTACGGAACGAGCTCAGAGCTCATTATTTCCGATCTTGGGATAGGTCTGAGACCAGGCACACACCACACACCGGGACAACAAGGTCACAACTCCTCGATTTACATCCCGTACCTACTCACTGCTAGGTGAACAGGGGCTACACATGAAAGGAGACACACCCAAATATCTCCATCCGGCCGGGGAATCGAACCCCGGTCATCTGGCTTGTGAAGCCAGCGCTCTAACCACTGAGCTACCAGGCCGTGTGTGTGTGTGTGTGTGTGTTAACATTAAAAGTACAAAGCCCTTCTTAAATACATAGTTTTAGATTGCAGCAATAGCTTAATTCACTTTTGTCCACAGGTTGACCATTGACACTGCAGCATCATGTAATCAGCTGGCTGTATTCTCTATCTCTTAAGGATGCCATATCATATTATCAAGTTGCAGCAAGCAGCCAATGAATGCCAAAATCATAACAGGTTATTGCGGAAATCAAAATATTTACCAGCTATCTTATACATCTTAAAGGTTTAAAGGTGTAAACCTCAGTTAGTCTGAGAAAACAGATCATTTGGGTTCCAAAGTATCAATAGTCAACCTTCACACTAAATTCCTTTTGTATTGAGTATTATATAAGTACTCCATATCCTTAATCCATGGTGTGCTTATAAAGTGCCCTGTAGGCAATATTTTCATGACAGTCCTTAATAAAAGGAACACACCACCTGCCTTCAAAATCAAAATAATGATAATAATAGTAATGATGATGATGATGATGATGATGATGATGATGATGATGATGATGACCATCATAATGATGATGATGATGATGATGATGATGATGATCATGATGACAGCTACAATAATAATAATAATAACTAATAATAATAATAATAATAATAATAATAATAATAATAATAATAATAATAATAATAATAATAATAATAATAACAATAATAAAATTATAAAACTTCTTATCATAACAACAACAATAATAATAATAATAACAGAATACACAAAAATCCTTATATCAAATGAGTATGGGTATGGTCTTCTGTGGGCTTCCCTAGTGACCACACAGACTGGAGGCAGACTTCACTCAGGACAGGTTTAAGATGGGTCAGTTGCAAGGTGACAGAAGCACCTTGGCAGACTATGCAGGATGCAGTGACAACAGTTGTTGGGTTGCCAGATATATCAAAATGAAGGATTTGTCCACCTTCATTGAGATAACTTAAATCAAATATGAAATTCCTACAGAACTAAAAAAGATTTCTGTGGTAGAAAACTTAGCTTAATAGTTTTGGAATAATAGAAAAGACACTACCATCTGTTTGCCATAACTGCCAGAACATGACGAAATGGTGTAGATCTTCCTGGCTATCACTAAGTACTGAAAATGAGTGTGTAAATATTCACTGACAATTTTGAAACTTTTTACCAGGCAAGAAATTCCCAACTAGTTGTTGTTGTCATCAATGTTGCTAATAACTAAATTTGTTAGAAGAACAAGAGTTTCCCAGTAATATGAGTTAGAAAGAAAAAGGAGACTAATAGGACTCAATAGTACATAGAAAACCACAGTAATAGTGTTTTAGCACTATGTGAAAAAGTCCATCTCAAAATCTCCATATTCCCACAAGGAGTCAAGAACAATGGTGTTGCTAATACGCAAGTTCTATACTACTACATTAAAGCTCTGGAAAACACTTCATGATGCACAATGCATATTTTCAACAGTTCAATATTTACATACTCTTCTTGTTAAAAACTTTTAGTGTTATTCCTTTTTAAAAGGAAATATAAAGAAAATAAAGAACAATACTTCAGTTCTTTGCAGAGTTTTCATCCCCAAGCGTTGCACACTGTATTGCTCTTAGTCTGTCCCGAGCCGGCTCAAAGGAAGACTGCAATGCTAAGGTTGACTGATAAAAGGCAGTGGCTTTCTCCATATCACCCTGTTTGAAGAGACAATTAAAGATTAAAAATGGATACATGTTTCATAACAATCTAATTATTGTTTACTTTACTAACTGTTAGCACACATATCACACTGAGAAGCCTCAAGGTACATTACACTAATACATTTCCCTGAAATTCATAACTCTAATCTAGGTTTTTTCACTCACCTTGGCAGCATAAATATTAGCCATTGTAAAATGAATGACTACAAACTTTGGGGATATTTCTAATGCCATGTTTGCTACAACAAGAGCATTATTGTAGAGCCCTGCCCTGAAATTAGAAGAAAAATTAATTCCACTTGATTACCATTTTTGTAACACACATAACAAAGACAGGTGTGCTTAATCACATTTTAAGAGAGATAATGGAATATTGCACTGATTACAATACTAAAATGGAATAAAGCAGTGAATAAAGAAAAAATAATGAAATCCCTTAAAAACCCATGATTCTGAATTTTGAAGGCTTGTAGAATTTAGAATACCAAATAAATTATTCTCAACCTATGATAAGTAGGCATTTCAGATTACTCAGTGGGAAAAAATATGAAGAATGTCTTGGATGAAGAATGTATTGGATTGTTATTTGACATAGCAGATATCTGCTGTCATTACAACAAACTAATGAGCAAATATGTACTGTAACACTCACGCTGAGTATTTCCTATAAGATTCAGAAAAATAATGACAAAGGCATTTATGGCTGGAACATACAGGAAACCACCCAGTGAACAACAATGCTATACTTCTTACCTGTGAAGGATATTTGCCAAGGATATAAGAGGGATGTCCTTCATGTGCCGAGGTGCATAATGGAGGGTATGTCTGAGGCAGTCCACAGCACGCTCCCCGCTGCCCACCACTCTCCAGTACAGGGCTGCTGCTGTTGCCACCACCCATGAGGTCTCATTCTGGAATCACAACAATGTCACTCTCATTATTATTACCTTAACTTACCTGTCCAAATCAATTGAGTATACGACCCATGAAAGACAGAAGCTGCCATGAATGAAGAATTTCAAGCAAGTGATAGATTAAGAGCAGACAAGCATTTGTGATGCATGAAATGGTTCTTTCATAAGTAAGACTTTTAAGATTCACATGTATGCTAAAATACCAAGAACAAGACAAATAATTTCAATTTACATGCTTCATATCTGTAGCCTCAGCTCTTTTGTATAACAGCATCAATCTTAGTATACCTCAATGCATCTCAAAAAGGCTACAAAATACAGAAAAATGTAAAAATATGATACTCAGTGTCATGGTAAGCCCATGCCAGCGAATAAATTCGCAGAAAGAACCAACAGACAATGGCCACGCAAGGCTATGTTCGCCTGTCTTCAAGGTGGAGGAATACATATTGCTGGGAGAAGCTAGTTCAGAAGAACGAGTTATTCTCCCAGCTGATAGTACGTACTGAGATGTGTAATTACATATTGGCTACAATATTAGAATGCTGAGGAGATGACTAGAGTCATTATGGACCTGTAGTAATGAGAAACACCAGATAGGTAATTGGCAACTCTGAGTCTGGCGAGGAGGCCGATGGCGGCACAAGGGTTGCCAACCTCAACCTCAGCGCGATATTTAAATTTCCTCAACAATTTGCTTCTTTCATGTGCACACCATCGAGTTGTGCATATCTGTGGGCGTCTTTGGTGTATAGACGTGTCTGTGCAGAATTGGGATGGTGTTAGAAAGAGGAATGAGGAGAATTAGAGGAAAAGTTATTGTTTAATGGGGTCAAGCCAGGGCACATGACCTGCAGTGGGTCACAAGCATGGCAGTTCAGGTTTACTGTTAGATACATAAAGGGACAAGATAATGTAGGCGCCGACTTTTTTTCACGGCTGATCGCAGAGCCAGCAACTTGCTAAAGTAGAGGTGACGACACTTTGTCGCACGGTCGTCACTGTGGAGAGCAGGGCGCATCATTCTTCGGTTGTGTGTGGTTCAGCTGCATGGTGTGTCTGATGTGTCATGCATGGTTAGTTTAACTTTAATTGCCCTTAGGCAGGTAGCCAGGTAAGATGTTTTAAACCATGTTTGTAATGACACTGACCACACAATACACCTACACTATGTATACAGACAGCACATCACATTACTGTTGTGTTAAATGTGGCTGTTTGTGCCTAATTTTCGCACAGGATTGTTCATAAACGCACTGGAGCTTTTTTTTCCCTAAGTTTTGGTTCTAGTAAAGTAAATGTTGGGTTTTTCTGCTCAAGTACGTTGTGGATATCCACCTGTTGCTGTTCAGTTACATAACACCTTACAGTGTGAATGGTGTATCCAAGAATAGGTGGCTTTGTATTGTGTAACCTGTTTTCTTAGATGTTCAGGATCTGATCACTTGTAGGGTGTCCATATTGCGCGTTGCAAATTTTTCACCTACGAGAAAAATCTCAAAACGGCGGGCGTAATGTCATGGTAAGACCATGTCAGCGAATAAATTCGCAGAAAGAACCAACAGAAGATGCCCACGCAAGGCTATGTTCGCCTGTCTTCAAGGTGGCGAGGAGGCCGATGGTGGCGCAAGGGTTGCCAACCTCAACCTCAGTGCAATATTTAAATTTTCCCAACAATTTGCTTCTTTCATGTGCACAACATCGAGTTGTGCATATCTGTGGGCGTCTTTGGTGTATAGACATGTCTGTGAAGAGTTGGGATGGTGTTAGAAAGAGGAATGAGGAGAATTAGAGGAAAAGTTATTGTTTAGTGGGGTCAAGCCAGGGTGCGTGACCTGCAGTGGGTCACACGCATGGCAGTCTAGTGTGCGACTCGGTGTGAAGTGGGTGTGTTGCTCACAAGGCCGGTAATTTTCTCCGTATATTGCATGTGGCTACGACTCTATCATCTTATCAGGGTGAAACAGCCTCTTAAGATCGATACGATTTGCCGAGCATTGTGCAGAAGCGGAGGAAGTACCGATCTCCCAGATATAGATGGATTATTTTAACTCTGTGTTCACACGTGCTGGAGGCCGCGCCAAGCCACATGTATCAACTGTTTCAGGCTTTGAGAGTGTGTTAAGCAGTGGTTGGGAGCCACGAGCTACATCATTTATTTCAGGCTGTTGTGCAGGGACAGATTAGTGTTTTACAGGTGGTTACCCAGCTGTGAAGAACTGAGATTAACTATTTCTAGAAACATTTGTGTTGTGCGTTCGTGTCCTTTGTCCCCACATGGCGGAGTGATCCCGGAGGCCCTGGAGTCCATGTGGGTGGTCGCTGCCTTTGTACAAGGTAGTGTTCAGTGTTCACGATCTCACACATGGCAGAGTATTGTACCCCAGAGTGGTGGTAAGTCTTTTCTTAGTTATTCTAGGAATATTTAGTGTGTGCCTGTGTGTGCGTGTGTATGTGACCGCATGGTATGTAAGGTATTATTGTAAGTTAACTAATAAAGTGAAAAGCGTAGAAACTGTGTTTTGCTTCTGTGATTACCTGTCTGTGTTGGGTCCCGAGAGTTGCTCCCTTAAAATAAATTCGAAATTGTGAGGATTGTGGGTGCGAGTTGGTTAAGAGGTTTAGATATATATATATTCGCCACGAGAACTCGATTCGAGTGATTTATCTGAATATATTCTGATCACACCTCCATAATCAATCTTCCACCACCCCGCTGCCCTTCCACACTCAGTATTTCCTAAAACAGAAAACTTTTCTCACCTTAGCAAGGGATCTGGCAATCCTGGTAGCCATTAGATCAACAGAGACTGGAGTGCGATCAGTGAGTGTCTGAAGAGCCTCCCTCAGTCCCATCTCTGGGAAGTGAGGTAGCAGATGCCGGTGTCTAATACCAGCCAGGTGATCCAAGGTATGCATAGAGGCTGGCAGGTCCCCTCGACAGATAGGCTCTTCCAGCTGAGTGCCCACAGCAGGACTGGGAACCAGATATTCAGCAATACTGGAACATAAAATGAGTTATAATGAGACCAAAACATAGGATTGAATCAACTGTACATATTAAAAAATAACAAACATTACCCACATGCAAAAATATGTGCTGAAAAGTTAGTAAAAGAAGATGTATGTCAAAGACAAAAGAAAAAAAAGAGGATAATATAAAGACACAAATAATTAAATTTGTCTTACAAACATAACAAAGAAATGGAACCAATAATAGAAAACATTTGCACAATATTTAGTGAATTTTGCAATTTTTCTATTTCTCTTTGCTTTATGAGGACATGATATAAATACTAAATCACTATAACAGAATATTCTAATCATTGAACATGTAAGCAACTGATGTAAAGGAAACAGTCAAGATCTCTATCCCATGAAAACAAAGGTGAAATGAAATATAATGATAAAGGTGACAGTGTGACAGCAAAGGATAGCAATACTGTATTCTATGATCACACTACTGGCCATTGATGAAACTCAAACTTTTCCAAAAAGAAACTATTTCTTACTCTATGCTTTTGGCTGAGACAGAAAGCCAGGTGGAGGTGAAGTGCTTGACATCGCTGAGCTTGTTGGCTCTATCACACACATGAGGTGGAGGCGGAGGAGAGGCTACCCTCTCTCGCACCCGCAGCAGCACATCAGGTAAGGGGTCATCTTCTACCACTGCTGTGTCAGACCCACTCATGGAACTGCTGCTGCTGCTGCTGCTGCTAGCTCCATTGCTGCCGCTACCATTGCCATTACTACTACTGCTACTGCTGCCACTGCTGCTGCCACCAGTACTACTACTACTACTGCCACTGCTGAAGCTGTTGCTGCCTCCCACACTCTCAGACCCACTGGCACTGAATGATGCTGAGGACTCCTCAGTACTCACCCCAATGCGCACATGGATTTGTTTATTGGTGGAGCTAACCTGCAGTTATGAATATAAAAGACAGGAGTGAAAAATAAAACAAAGCAGAAAAATTCATATGTTAAGAGACAATAAAAATTTTAAGGCTTACATGAAATATGCTGTGGTAAATAAATGCACAATATCTTTTGTAAGAGTTTGTGGTTTGTGTGCATTAGTCTGTGCATTACAATGAGTAACACAAGTTTCTGCAGGTATTCCAAGAGGTGAAAATACAAATTATTCCAAGTAAAAAAAGATTTTCTATACACAAATGCATTCTGAGGCATTGTTTAGCTGTGGTATGAAATTCAGGTGTGGGTCCATGGTGGATCAATAATATACCTATCTCTCTCCCTCTCTCTCTCTCTCTCTCTCTCTCTCTCTCTCTCTCTCTCTCTCTCTCTCTCTCTCTACATCACTAAACATTTCTCCATTTCACAGGGGATTTACTTTTTTCCATTCTTACTTTCAATTTAATTTTCGTAATACTTCTTGTAATGCCACTCTCACACATTCTCTCAAGGTCCTTAAATCATCTTTTGATGTTGCAGCGTCACACAGTGGTAAAGGCAGCGTCACTTTTCCGTCAACTTTTTCTGTCAACTTTTGTTGACGCTGGTCATCACACACAAGCTCACTTCCGCCTTTGTCGCATTTGTCAACTGTAAACAAACATGGCAGCCCCTTCACCCCCAGCAACCCGTTGCTATTTTTGGCCTTTATTGCTCTCTATGAGAAACTCTTCAGACAACTTTGTCCACTCATAAACAACAGAGCAGCTCATCTTGGCCAGTTGCTACTTGGAAGTTCTGCCTTGGAGCACCACAGACCCACAGAAATGTAAACAAACAACTGAGCCACTTTTCACTGCTAAGCCAGAACAAAATATATATACACACAAATATATCTACATCTATTTAAGAAGATTCTATTAATTTAAGATTATAGCATCATTCCAATTAACAAGAAAATAAATTTCATTATAAAAGTGTTCATTAGAAACCATAGATCTTAATTTCACTAAAAATTGGTGCTAGAAGAAAACGGTGTGTTCCGCCTGACTCAAGACGACGGAAAGACTTGACAGAAGAGTAAAAAAACAACGGAAATCATCTGGGACGACGGAAAAAGTGCTAGTGTGACGCCGCCTTAAGAGTTTTAGCCTTCCACTACCCCCAGGATGCAAAGTAACATTTCATATCTATTCATTACTAGATGATTAGTGTTGCAGTATGAGGGAAGACGATTCCTAATATTGTTTTCTGCCCAGTCTGGGAGTTGAATACTAGTACATCTTGGTTGTGACTCAAACACACTAATCCTTACATCAGCAAGTTACTTCATCCTTGTCAAATAACACCAAGCCTTATATAAACACTTTTACATGTATCACCTCTATACAATATAAGCATATTTTAACTAAATGAATGATCTCCACAACTACAAGTCTAGCTCTTTAACAATCATTTCATCTCCATGTCTCATTAAAGTTTTTCTATAGAACATATTTTCTAAAAAATCAGATCCTGCATCACAACCAACCTTCATTTCCTGAAAATATGAAGTGAATTGAGTGAGAGAATCCCTAGAGGTTACCTTGGTGTCTGGTCCCTGTGGGTCTTCTATTTTTTTGATGGAGTCCTCTGCCATCTCACGGTCTGTAGGGCCTAATGGTTCCCCTTCCTCCACCTCCTCTTCCTTTTCTTTCTCAATTCCTTTTTCCTTCTCATCTTCCACTTCCTCTACTTCATCAGCTTCATTATCAAGATCTAAACTTATGACCTCTTCCAAGCCATCTGTTTAAAGACATCTTATGATTATATTTTAAGTTTAACATGTGTCTTTTCAAAGATTCTGCAAATATCAATGCTATAATTCAATCATACTTTCATATATTATTCAATAAATACAAGCTCAACATGAATGGCAGATTCTTATCTTACTCTTATCTTCCACAGATGTGTCAAGAGTAGCCTGGCAACCTCCATCAGTTGTGCAAACACCTTCCTCCATGCCTCCATGCTGCATCCACCAGAACAACCATTTTTGTATTATCTTATTCTTCATTATTTCACAACATTCAGGTTCAACACTAAAGAGCAAATTAGTTTCAAAACAATACCATGATTAAAGTTTCACTATTCAAGTCTTGCAGTACTAGAAACAAGAGCAGAGAAACATACAAATAACTAATAAAACAATATTAGATTCAGATGTCCTTCAATCTATACTTTACTTCTTATTCTATCTTGTGTTAAAACACACCTAAAGCATATCAGAATAAAAAACTTTTAGCATCTTGAATTAAAGACATCATGGTATATAAAATATTTCAATTAAATGCATGAAAATATTTCATCTTGTATCTTCACCTGGTTCTGGCAGGTGGGCAAGGGGTGTGTGGAGCGAGGAGGCCGTGTGTGGCAGGCAAGAGCAGTAAGATATTGGAGAGCAGATGAATGAGTGGGTGAAGCTGCTAACACCCTCTCATAGTGATGCCAAGCGCCCGTCAGGTTGCCCTTCCCGCAATAAAGGTTGGCCAACAAAAAATTGGTTTCAGGCTGAAAACAATGTTAAAAATCAATCTCATTCACTTTCTTACAATTTCAAACAACATTAGTGTACGGACCTAGATTTGTAAAGTTTCTAAACAGATGCCAATGGTGAGAAGAGAATGGATGGCAAGGATAATGAGGGTGCTCACATGCATAAAAAGTACCTATATGTGGGTAAGACATGGAGAAATATAACAAAGATGGGAGTGATCATGAAAACAAGACAGCACAGAGGAACTAAAGTGAGCTAAAGAATGTGAATGCAAGACAGTCTTTAATAAAATTATACAAAAAATAAGGTTGTGATGATTATAATAGACTTTCTATGCTGGCAAGAGGCCTATACAATGAACACCACACAAGAGGAAAAAATTCCTGAAGTGCACTACCTCATGGTCTGCCACACTCATGGCCTGAAGGGTGAGGGTGAGGGCATCATCAATGTGCCCAGCTGTGTACAGAAGTGCTGCCAAGTTCACCAGTGGCACATCCCGCCATTCTTCAGGAGCTGTGGCCACTGCCCGCCGCAAGCATTCAATGCCATTGTAAAGGTTCCCGTGCACCCTCCAGTACAACCCTGCCAAGTTGTACAGCAGCCACTGTGGCCCAACACCCTGTGGCAAATGGCAATAGTCTAAGAAACTTTTTATTAAGGAAGATATTATGTGACCTTCATTTGTTCTAGTGGGACACAACACTTACAGACATAGTATTAAAAATACCCCTTTCCCCTCTTATTCCTTGGCTAATTTTCATAAGCTATTTACCTAGAGATCATCAACTTAATGTGTTATTTCAAATAATATCATGTATATTAGGGAATATTTAGTAAAAAATGCATTGTCTCTTCTTTTCTCAGAATTATTGGTTTGAAAGGGCTGCCAACACTAATCTCGGCTATCGCTGTAATCCCTAGGCACGGATAGGCGGTTCTCATCTACTCCAGCTCTCAATATTGACATTGGGAACAGGATGGGAAAGCAGAATATTACTATTATGGCTGTAGCTCTTTCAAATGCTAAAAAAAAAAAAATACATTAACATGATGAGGGGACTTCAGCAACAACTTGTCAAAAAATATATTGCAGTTTCTACACTTCATGTGCATTACATTTATTCAGGGTTACACGGACACTGCCTGGAGGTCTTTCACTGAATTCACCCACAATTGGTACTCCATCATTCCCCATTAATATGGAATAGTCATACCTTTTTCATCGCACTGCTGATGCGCTGGCCAATCTCTGCTTCCATGCCCTGGTGGCCGTACTTGAGAAGGTAAGGCACTGCATGGGGGTCTCGACTGCGAGTAGTGAGAGTGTGCCGCTCCTTGATGCCGGGAATGTCATCAATGCCTTCAACTGTATCTGTCAGTCGCTCACAGATGGGAGGATGCCATGGGAGGGGATGCTCCTCGCTGAAGCTCACATCAATGTCATCACTCAGAAAGCGATCCACACTAAAACAGTACAATAAAGTTGCCATCACTATTATCATCTAGTATTTCCCCTTTACTTAGCTTGACCATTCCTCAATCTTCATCACTGTGCTTCCTTAACATAGCCTTGTTTATTAAAAAAATATGAATATATTCACTCCTTTCCAAAAGATAGAACTTATCCATTAGACATAAAAGAAAATAATTCTTACGAGAATCCTTTGTTCTCTGCAGGAAGAAAGACTGAAGGAAAATCATCCCACTGAGGCAAAGGAGCAGCCTTCTCACACTGTTCAGCTGTAGGAAATCCTTCACCAAGTGCCATGTCCAGCACTCCTGTCCCTCCACCATTCCTGGAAAGGAGAAAGGTTAGGATTCTCATCATCAAAATCCTTCAATTATATAGATCTCATACATAATTTGATCTACTTTAATGCTTACCCCATTAACTCATTCAAGGGAGGTAGCCACTACAGAAGTCTAGTTATCTTTACTTTGTATTCTGGATCTTATGTTACTTTTTATGGAGAATTAATAAATGTGCCATGTTTAATTAACAAAGTAAAATTACCTGATTCCTCACAGATGTCTCTAACAATCCTAATATCCCTCACATATTTCCTGATTCCAGTTTTTTTGTCTTCCTAGATACCTACGAAACATTTCATGATGATATGTAAAACACAAATACACTCGATCCAAACTGTAACCCAGATACAGAAGCGCATTACTTCTTGCAACCTAAAACCATTTTGTATATGATCCAAGAGGGAAAAATTCATTTAACTACACAATATTTACAACAATCTTGCAATTCTGCACAAAGATTAGTAACTAAAGGTATTTGTAAATAATAAGGTTGGTGATGAAGCTTATTGTGAATTGTAAAGATATAAAATAAAACTTCTTTTATGTGAGCTTTCCTTCTTCCTGTACCTATAAGTTTTAGCTGGGTGTAGGGGTGTTATCTGAGGCATCTGTGACATCAGTAATGGTTTCCTTTTCAGCACATGTTGGCCCAGCCTCAGTGCTTCAGACTCCACTGTATGCAAAAGACTTTGGAGATCCAACAACAGCTCTGATGGGGAGCCCCGCTGTTCCAGCTGATCTCTCCTCATGTTACAACTGAGAAATGTATGTCCATCTTGCTGGTACTGAAAACAGTCTTGCCCTGAAAATATTGAAGATAAGTTTATCACAAACAATACAAGCATCATATACATACAAGTAAATGGTAAATGAGAGGGCTAAGGTATGTATGGATGAAGTGTATGAACAGGAACAAGTGAAGACACTGCTTTGATGGAGTTGCTACAATCATTGTAATGTATTGCTAAACCAGCAAATGGAATAAAGAAACAAGAAACACAACTGACAGAAGGTTATCATTAGCTGTGCTGGTTCACCCACCTCTTCCATCTGTGCTTTCCCTTATTTTCTGTTCTTCATATTCCAATCGGGATTCTAATTTCATTTCTGGTGTTGCCTGTTCCAGAAGCAATTTTTGCTGCAATGACAACCACTCCTCATGACGCTTCTGGTAGTCTCTTAACTCCCCTAGTGTTCTCTGGAGTGACCTGCATCATAAAAACAAGCAGTGAATACAGACATTATTCTTCTATCTTGGCCATGGAGTAAACAGCTTGGCCATATCTCCTTACAACACAGAATAAATCAGTATATTACTTCTGTTAAGTAACATAACCTTTCCGCCTAAACTACTCACTGGTGCTGGTTCTCCAATGCTGCCTCCAGCTTAGAATGGCATAGAACAGCATGCTTTCTTCGTCGCAAACTCTGATCTCCTGGAGACATATATAGAGCATTTTCAAAGCACAACACAGATCTGTCACAAAAAGAAAACCAAAGTTATAACGAGACATCATTACTAGTAAAGGAAATTTTATTAAAATCCCACCAGCAAGAAAACAGATTTAAACAAGTACTACAAGTACAGACACTCAAACCACTTGTAATATGTATGACTATTCCTAAAATATGTTCTTCCATAACAAAGCTACAACCACACACAGAATGGCCCAATGAGCTATGTCACTCACCAACAGTCAAAGGGAAAGGAAAAAAACATCCATGGATATTTGTATCAAACAATAACATGTCTGGAGCAACTACAATCTCATCTAATGCTGGTACACCCACCAGTACAAGAAATGTTATACTTGGCAACATATATGTCACTATGTGCATAAAAATAATTCACAATAAGGTTAATGTAGTGAAATAAATCTTTCCTCTGGTACATACATAAAAATGGCACTTTTTATATAAAAAGGGCACCAGCAAAGGGAAACAAAACCAGGTACTAAAAAAAGAGACCCACTGAAGTGCCAGTCTCCATACAGTTAGATGGGATAATCAAGAGCATCTTGAAACCTCCCTGTTGGAAGAATTCAGGTCATAGGAAGGTTTCAACACAGAAGTAGGCAAGGAGTTCCAAAGTTTACCAGAGAAATTACCATAACTGGTACTAATAAATGTGGGGTGCTGCTTACAGACTGTCACTAACTCTCTTTCTTATTGAGTTCCAAGTGGAAAATAGTTAAAGCATTTTATCAATCATAATAAGAATATTGCACAATACAGAAACTTACACATTATAGAAGGCCAATGTCGCATACACGTTGCCCAGGGTGATGTGGGCCATAGGGGAGTTACGGAAGTGGTCAATGGCGGCATGAAGGACCAACACTGCCTCATCAGACCGACGTGCTCGGTGTAGGATGTTGCCAAGGTGAACTTTTGGTATGTATCGAAAGTGTCTGAAGGGAAATGTGCATAATGTACATTTTATTTACACATATCATACAAATCATACTGCATTAAGAATTGCTTGTACAGGTAGTCCTCGATTTATACGAATTTACTTTATACGAATTCAGAGTAATACGGTGTCCAAAAATAGTGGTTATTCATCACACTGTACGAATTCCTCAGAATTATACGGTTTCAAGAAAGTTAAAATTCGCGCGGCGATTTAGTTCAGAAATGCAGCCACAAGGTGTCACTTGCTAGCTGTTTCCCGCCACCCGCATCCCTCTCACCCTCAAGCAGCCTCATTGTTCACCTACGCGTGGTTGTGGCAACATCTCCCTCTCTCGTGCCTAATGTTTACCTGGCTCCCAAGCGTCCCTCTCCATCTCCAGCTGGCGGTGATACGCCTAAGAGAGCAAGGAAGACATATACACTGGAGGAAAAGCTGGAAGTCTTGGACAGGGCAGAAAAAGGCCAGCAAAACAGTGTTATTCAGACCACATTGGGCATGAACAAAGCCACTATAAGGACCATAAAACGCAACGCAACGAAGATCTGAGAATCAGCTAAGGCAGGAGCTCCACTCAAAGGTAGCCAGTCATCCTATGCTCATCCTGTGGAGATGCAGAGAATGGAGAAGATGCTAGCTACGTGGATTGAGCACCAAAATAAGACCCGTGTGCCCATCAGCTTGGCGCTAATCAAAGCAAGGGCTGTGTCAATCTATGACACCATCGAAGGGGAGAAGAAGCCATTCATTGCCAGTAATGGCTGGTTCAACAACTTTCAGAAGAGGTACGGTTTCTACAACCTGAAGATGGTAGGGGAAGCATCTTCAGCAGATGCTCAAGCTGCAGCGGAGTATCCTGCTGTGCTGCAGAAAATTATAGAAAACAGCGATTATTCCCCAAAGCAAGTTTTCAACATTGACGACTTGCTACAGTCACATACAGAAGAGCTCTCCAATGAAGATCTTTTAGACATAAAAAAAGAGAGAGTGAAGATAATGGAAGAGGCAAAGGTGGTAGCAGCAGCAGCAACAGACACACTGGGACAACCTCAGCGAGCCCTCACAGCAGCCAACTTGTCTGAGTGTATGGACTTGTTGGTGCAGTCAATGAAAATTCTCGAAGAAAATTACCCAAATATTGAAAGAAGCACCACCGTCATCAGAGGGGTCATGGAAAAAATTACGTGCTATGAGGTTCTTCTCAAAGAAAAACAACAAAAGAAAAAATAGCAATCAATAACAAGCTTCTTCAGACCGCACACACCAAGTCAAGTAACAGAATCAGAGACAGACGACAACAATGGTGACACATCAGAGGAGGATGTAGCAAAATAGAGGAAGAAGGTACTAATAAAATAATTTTGTGTTTAAACATTTCCCTTTTTCATAGTCATTTTTATGTCTTTGTAAGTTTATTAATAAAAACATTAATAAGAATAATAGAAATGTGTTTAATGCAAAATGTATACGTACAGTGAAAGATTATTTGATTTTGAACACATCCTTCAAAGTCTAGTGGTGGTGGTGGTGGTGGTGGTGGTGGTGGTGGTGGTGGTGGTGGTGGTGGTGGTGGTGGTGGTGGTGGTGGTGGTGGTGGTGATGGTAGTGGTAGTGGTGCAAGGACGCCCCTGAGCCTCGCCCTGGAGGGCGAGGCTGTTCAACCAAGGGACGAAGTGGATGTGATGGGAGTCACGCTCATGAGGATCACATGGCTGCTTGATGGAAAGGGGCTGGAGGTACTGTACAAAGCTCAGGTCTGCTCCTTTATACTAAAAAAAAGTCTAGGGAGTTGGGTATTCATTCCATACTTTATACGATCTTTACTTTATATGGTCCCTCTGGAACACATCTACCGTATAAATCGAGGACTACCTGTATATATGATTTTGGCTTGCAATTAATTTCAAAACAAAAAAAATAACCAAGCAACAGTTCATATCTAAAAAAAAATAAATAAAAATAAATAAAAATTTTTAAAAATTTAAGTGAGGAAACCTGTAAGTCAAGGTTTATGTGTCCATAAACTGGTAGCATAGCACCATCACTTTCAAATACTCATAAATTCTTTTTTTTTTAAAGAAGCTACAACTATATTAAAAAGCAAATGATCAAATATAACAATGGAATGCAATTGGCAATGAACTCAGGAAGGCAGCCTTACCTTGGAGCAAAGTGAAGTGCCCTCCTCACACACTCTACAGCCTGGTAGGGTTCGGCCTTCACCCTCCAGTACTGAGTGGCCAGGGAATACAGAACCCAGGAGGTGGCATTCTTCACCAGTCCAGTGGCAACCCGATGGCCCCACACAGATACATTTCCTTCACCTCCCACGGCAGATAGCTCCTCCTCAATGCTGGCCGTTAGGTTGTCTCGGGAACGCACGCCCTGTTAGAAAAGAGATCATTTTTTTTATCATATAAGCAATGCATACTTTTAATTACCTTTAAACTTTGAATCATAATGCAAATATTCTTACATGACTTGTTGATAAGTATTGATTTTATCGCAAAGTTAGCTAAGTAATTTTTGTAGCCTGGTATGAATATAATGACAGCAACTGTCTCCTAATACAAACTAAAAACTAAAATGTTAATGGTATACACCTCAAGGTGTTCGTAGGCCATCATGGAGAAAGGCAGCTCAAAGGTGAGGACACATTCTGGTTCTAACAGTGCCTCAGACTCTCCAGGAGGAGTTCCAAGGTGTTCCTCAAGCCTGCCAATAAAATCTTGTTACATTCAACTATGAAATACACATCAACACACTAAATGAGTACTTAGGCTGAAAATATATATCATCACCATCATCACACAAAAACAATTGCTTATATTACCAACAATACATCATAAAAAAATACATTATTAAACACGAACCTGATGCCAGCACTCTCCATGTTAACCACTGTGCTGGCATAAAGGTCAAACTCTGTTAGAGGTCGTCCAGCCAAGACACAGTCAGAATCAGTGCGATATATTCTTTCCTCTAACTGTGTGTCCTGCAAATGCAATAAGAATTCTTTGCACAACTCTGTATGTGCAAAACATAATGCCCTATTCTGAAACATCTTTATATTCTTTTTTATACAAAAGAAGAGGACTAGCCATGGGCAACAAAAATATAAAGAAAAGGCCCACTCAATTGCCGATCTCCTCATAGAGCCGATAGGATTAGCCACAGGATAAGGATAAATGTCTTGAAACCTCCCTCTTGAATGAAGTCAAGTCATAGGAAGTTGGAAATACAGACATAAGCAGGGAATTCCAGAGTTTACTAGAGAATGCTATGAAAGACTGAAAGTACTCATTAATTCTTGTGTTAGAGAGTTGGACAGAATAGAGGTGAGAGGAAGAAGAAAGCCTTGTACAGCAATGCAGCAGGAGGAGGGGAGGCATGCATATACCAAGATCAAAAGAGCAGTATTTATGAAAATAGTGATAAAATATAGCAAGAGATGCAACATTCCAACAGTGAGAAAAGTTAAAGACAGTCAGTTAGAGGAGGAAAATTGATGATACAAAAAGCTTTTGATTTTACTCTATCTAATAAAACTGTGTGACTGGAACATGATAGAGATACCAAGAAAATCATGAAAAAAATAGAATGAATTACCAATCAGAAGTCTAACACCTAATATGATATTAATAACAATCACAAGTGTGATGCATCACTTTCCCTTGTTTTATAAAGCATTATATCAATAAAACATAATGACTTCTTGTGTTGATCAGGAAGTGGAGATTCATACTAGAATGATGAAACAATCATTCACACAAGGAACTGAATCATACAATCGACTGACCTTGTCTTCGTTACGGTCAATTTGTGACTTTTGGGAAACAAGTTCTCTCTTCAGGGACTCCACCTGCATGGCCCGCTGCTCCTGCTGGGCCAGTGCCAAGAAGTCGTACGGCCGCCGCAGCTGGAATATGGAGTCCATCTGAAAGTACATTTATCTCATCATTTTTCCTTTCTTAATTCAAGCAGATATTGACATTATTCCTAAAGGAAATACAAAATATTAAGTACTGTAACATCAGATAATAAACTGATTGATTTCATTAAAGCAGAAATACTGTATAGTAAACATTCTTAAGATAAAAGGAACTGTGACCAAGAATAAAGCATGGTAGTTCTTTTGAGTTAGCAGCTTAACAAACCAGCTATTATTTCCCATTATTGATGCACTAGTAGCTACATGACCAAGAGATTGATATATGGCAATTACCATTCATGAGTCTGCTGTGTTCTTGAAAGAGAATCTCTTCTTAGTGTAAAGCAGCAGCATATACCTGCTTTCCCAACCCTAAAATCCTAGTTTGCAACAATGCTCTGAGAACTGTTCTGCATAGTGAAAATATCTACAAAATGGATGTATCAAATGAAGCTACAATCTTATCTTACAAGTACAGTAGCAGGACAGTCAAGGCCAATCACACTCCACTCAAACTGGTAATCATCCTGGCCTAAAGCAAGGTGAAACTCTTGATTCCATTAGTGTCCTAGCTGAAATTCAGACCCCAGCATGGGTCTTTTATAACCAATATATTCCACCTTCAGATCAAGTTTATAGTGCTTCTACAATGCTCCAAGGGAGAAAATCACACAATTTGCAAATATAATTAAATTTAACATGCTTTTGTTAAATGTAGCCTAACATACCCAACAATATGTCACTTCCGCACCTAAAGATGGATTCAGTAACAAGCAAATTAGGAACTGCTAATTGCAAGAATGTGAGGAGGTATTCTTCTGATCATTCTTGGAATGACTACTATTTCTGAGTTAGAGACTCATCCCTGTGTGCTTAATGGCAGAAAATTATAATGTAAAAAGAAAAAAAATAAATTGTATAAGTTCGTTCGCTTTCTTACTCCACTGCCTTCAACAAGCTGGCATTTGTAGTGTGTGAGGGGAAACAGGATCAATATTTCTCGATAATAAGTCTGTTCCTCATTCCTCCAATCCTAATATACTATTACAGCCATACTAGTGGTAGTGAGCAAGGGATCGGAGACGTCCACACGTAGGTTCGAATCCCACCACGTACAGCCTTAAACACTTTGCCATTTGTCGAGTGGTTTAAAGTTACCTAAATGTCACCATGATACCCAGGTTCTACGTGGTTACACCCAAGATGAACTTGGGTGGTGATTTGGGCCCTAATATGAATACCATTATAAATAAAACTGCCTGCGCCACTTATGGGCGAAAGCTGAACAGTGCTTCCATCATAGCTACTCTTCCAGTGAGCCTACAGGCACTATAGGCCTTAACGTTAAAAAAAAAAAAAAGAAAAGTCACATGCCTCCATATTTTAATGCTCATGGAAATGTCACCGAGCTTTTTACATGACATGTGAGTCTCATGTGTGTATGTAATGCTTACAGACCTCATTTCCAGAACAGCTGAAAAATGTTAGTGCGATTTGAAACAAAATTATGATTTTCTATGAGTGATGAATGTTGGTGAAATGCATACATAATTACAAGGAAACATTCAATAAAATCATAAAAGATATATGCATGCATCAATAAAATAGTAGGTAAACCAAAAGATTTCATTAAATTAGTCACCATCAAATTTAAAATAAAATAAACCAAAAGATTTCATTAAATTAGTCACCATCAAATTTAAAATAAAATCTATCTCAATTAGTCAATTTTTTTCTAGATGGATGCAGTTTTCTAAAAATTTGTAACATATCCATCAAATTCTAGAGACAAGTGATCTGCTGTGGCGATCCCGGGAGAGGAATTAAGTAAAATATTCAGAAGTAATAGATTATTATTGAAAAGCGATTTGGAATGATACGCAATTGATGTCTTAACCAGTGTGGACATCACCAACTGGAAAATGCCGTTCCATATGTGTGTAAGGTAAGCTGTAATAATGCAGAGTGGTTTGTTTACACCGACACCCATCAGCTGACAGGCCAATGATTCTAGTTCAGATAGAGCTCTTTACACTCTCCTGAATCTTTCCTAACAAGTTTTCGACATCAGAATGCAATGAATCACACAAAATTCTCTAAAAGAAAGCAATATGCATATTTTACAAATATGAAATGTCAAAAACATCATACACAACCCGGCCTGCACTCTTATCATGCCGGTGCACAGCAGAAATAACTGCTTCTCACCTGTGCCTGAATCTTGTCATCTTCAGTAACGACCCAGTGTGTGGTGCAATACGCCTTTAATACGAAAAAGGTGTAAATGCCGAGAAGTAAGCAGCGGACACTGAACCTGCCCCCCGCCATCCTTCACGTTGTGTTGACGTCGTTAACTCGCCGCCAGAACGCCGCATCCTCCACTTCACACTGAGCCCCTCCACCTCTCCATAGCGCTGCACTGTTAACTCACCATTTGTTGCACACCATATGGATTACATCATATATAGGAAATATCTAAAATATACATTCTTTTCATGAGAAAAAAAACCTATCCAGAGTATTGACAGCGTTACCATAGCAACGCTTGGATAGCTATCGCTGCTTAATGACCCAATTCGCAGTTTTACTTTTCCTAGGAATGAAATACAGATCCCAGGCACTCACCACAGGGCCAATAGTGATTTCTCAAAATAACTAACTGATTATCACACATTATCGATTTTCAACAAACTTAAGACTACCGTAAATAAGAATATTCTTTGATATTAAGACACTTCTATCCCTGTCTCTATTTTTGCCCTCATTACGGATATGTTAAGTTGATTTTGCTTTGTTTTCTTTTCTATGTTAGCATTTCTTAAATTCACACTCCTAGCAAAAATGACTATATTTTACTTGATTATTTCCAGTGATTAAAATATTTTTTTTCGTATTAAGTGCATCACACACACACACACACACACACACACATAGGCAAGTCTCTTAATGTGTGGCCCTGTTCACCTAGCAGTAAATAGGTACGGGATGTAACTCGAGGGGTTGTGGTCTCGCTTTCCCGGTGTGTGGAGTGTGTTATGTGGTCTCAGTCCTACCCGAAGATCGGTCTATGAGCTTTGAGTTCGCTCCGTAATGGGGAAGGTTGGCTGGGTGACCAGCAGACAACCGAGGTGAATCACACACCGCGTAGTGTAGTGGTTAGCACGCTCGACTCACAACCGAGAGGGTCCGGGTTCGAGTCCCGGAAAGCGGCGAGGCAAATGGGCAAGCCTCTTAATGTGTAGCCCCTGTTCATCTAGCAATAGATAGGTAAGGGATGTAACTCGAGGGGTTGTGGCCTCGCTTTCCCGATGGAGTGTGTTGTGGTCTCAGTCCTACCCAAAGATCGGTCATGAGCTCTGAGGTCGCTCCGTAGTAGGGAAGACTGGTTGGGTGACCAGCAGACGACCGTGGTGGTGGTAGTGAACACACACACACACACACACACACACACACACACACACACACACACACTTCCAAATTCTTAGATAAGACAAATACAAGGAAGTAACAAGAAGTAAAATAAGAGTTTAATTGAAGCTTCAGCAGGAAAGACACTAGTCCATCAAGTGCAAGGTATAATTTTCTAACCAGGAATCTTGCTGGCCCTGATGAGCTGTGGTGAGGGCAGTGATTTATTTTATTTTATTTTTCATGAACAATATTGAGGAGAAGGTAATATGCACCATACTTAAGAAACGGCACGGCTTCAGAACCACTCCACTTATTTTTTTTCCATTTATTACATTTTCTGGTACGTAAGATATCACAGGGAATGTTCGCAGTGTAGCTATAAGGAAATTCATCATTATCCTAATACTGTATGTAGTGTATAATACAGGAACAGTGGCATTTCTTGACATAAAGAGGGCAATATGACGTCAGCAAAGCATTCCTGACAGCAGTGAATCACTCGACAAGGTGAGACGACACTTAATGCAGCAGTCACGGAGAGAGCTAGAAGGAATCAACGGGAAGTGCAAGGGTTGGAAGATAGGAGGGGGGAGGGCAGAAAAAAAAGGAATATATCATTATAGACTCTCTCTCTCTCTCTCTCTCTCTCTCTCTCTCTCTCTCTCTCTCTCTCTCTCTCTCTCTCTCTCTCTCTCTCTCTCTCAGCAGGTCTCTGGGTCACAGTCTGCTGGGCCTATGCCAATGTAACAAGTACGTGATGCTACAACATTTCGTAAGAAAGACACAATATATAGCTTTTTCTTCACTTTCTATTAAGTTTTGTGCAACAAGTTTTTTTTTTTTTATGCATTCAAATGTACGTATAGTCTAAACGGGTTATATTTTAATACATAGACTTTAATAATATTTCAGTAGAACTTTATTTTTCGATTCGAGTGTTACAAAAGATAAAGAACAACATAATAATACAATAAGTATTCAAACTAAGTGGTTTAGATGACACGTGGTTTCCTAAGAGGTGGCTTGTAGTGTTTGGTTCTAGTTTGCAGGATCCGTTCACTGTTCACTTTTCACTGCTCACCGTGCTCAGACCGGTGCCTTGCCCTGTTCTCAGATGTCACTTGAATGGACTAGAAACTTACAGCACTAACTTAACACTTTTAACCCCTTCAGTACCATGGGGCGTTTTCATATTCATTCTACTTACTATTTGGTCGTTTTAAACAGCTTCTGAAACTTATATTGAGGATTAAAATGGTGAAGACTGTAGCCATTAATTTTCTAACCTCCATAGACCCTTGCTAATGTCAATAAAGTGGTCTAATCTTACACAAATCTCATGGTAAAAATGTGTCCCAGTATTGAAGTGGCTAAAACGTTGTTTGTTCTCTAAGGTAACTCATCACCAAGTATTTACTGTGAGTGGAAAGTGTTTAAGTTAAAAAACACACTATTTTTAAACAATGATAGGCGCTGTGGGCAAAGTGGTGGTACCAAGATCCACAACACGCAGCAAAGAATGAGACAGAAGACATAATATTATAAATAAGTACAGTCATCTCATTTACAAATTTGCAGGATACTGTTTGATGTCTTGCCCGTAGCCAATCCCGCATCACACATCACCTTATACTCATCTGACGCTTGAATTTCACTCAAGGATGGCATTAGCTTGACCTTCACAGTCTCTTCGTCATTTCCGGCAATCACACACAGATGGCAGAACCGGCAGCCAGGGAAATGGAATAAAAAACTCCATTGCCCAACACTACAATGTGAACTACTAATATGGACCACATCCTTCCACTTACGTCATGATACCATAAGTTTGGGATTACTTTACTATAGATTACTTTCGTGTGCAGCTTGGCTCTCTTAGCGACATCAAAACAGGTCAAGCGAGAGCTACAATTTCTTATTATTGGAACACTAAACAAGAAAAAAAAAAAATCTATAAAACAACAACAAAATAGCAATAATAATAACAACAAAAACAATAATAACAACAATAACATAATAATAATAATAATAATAATAATAATAATAATAATATTAATAATAATAATAATAATAATAATAATAATAACAATGATAATAATAGTAGTAACAATGATAATTCAATCTCTATCACTGAACTTCATGAAGGCCTTAGTGAAATTTATTGAGTTTTCAAGGGTACTTTCAAGAATCATGTGATAATTTGCCAAGGATTCTGTATCACGAAAGGAAAAAATAGAATAGAACTCATAAAAACCGGATTAATCGTCTGTGGCCTTTGAAAATAGCTTTTATGAAAGCACAGCGTTTCAAAATCAGCGCCTTAAAAAGTCTTTTCATAACTTTCAAGATTTTTTTTAAATACTGCAAAAGTTTACATAAAAAATTGCCAAAACTTTAACATTTCTGTCGTGGTTTTTCCAATTTAATTCCTTCTTTCATTTATTAATTTAGTAATTAACAAAGACCACAAGAAAGGACAAGTTGAGTATGAAAAGAATGCATCCCTTAGTCAGTCATTCAGGGATCAGGGGTTCTCAACCTTTTTTTCTCGTTAAGAACCCCATAAGTTATAAGACCATCTACCCGAACCCCGGCCCAGTAATCCGACATCGAAAAGAATGTTAATTTAATGCCTGACATTAACTCAATATGCAATGGCACTTACTACAAAGGATACTATTAGATCAGCCGTCTACGTAAGTGCCCCTGGAATGTTAATATAGTGACTGACACTAACGTTATACGCAATGGTACTGCAAAATATATTATTGGATTAAGTACTCCTGGAAATCTTGTGAACTGGGGATTTGCGAGCCTCAGGTTGAGAACAAGTAGTTTCAAGAGAGAGAGAGAGAGAGAGAGAGAGAGAGAGAGAGAGAGAGACTAAGGTTCTTGTGACGTATCACTGGTCCTGTACTCGTAGGTGCTAACTCTTACAGGAAAAATTGAGTGAATGAGAGTTTAGCGAAGTGTATCCTTGTGACACGTAGTAAAGAAACCTGAAAAGACCTGGTGCGTTCTAGAATCATAAAATTAAGGATGATAATGCACGTAAATAGAGCATAAGTTGAGTAATATTAGGAGGAAAAAGATGAAAAATTAAGAAATGCAAACGAAAATACCTGTGTACATATAGTTTGGACTGAAGCAAGAGTGAAATATGGAATCTCTCTCTCTCTCTCTCTCTCTCTCTCTCTCTCTCTCTCTCTCTCTCTCTCAACTAACTAACCAACTAACTAATTACTAAATACTCATCCTCACGCCCACAAAAATACAAGCAAATGAAATAAAATAAATGAATGCTTGCAATCCGCTTCTAAAACAGCCATCTAAAAGAAAAAAAAAATCACCTATAAAGTTCAGTAGAGCATTCCATAACCTGACGGAGGAGAAGGAGGAGGAAGAAGTGGCGGACGGTGACGCAGGCAGGTTGTGTTCGGCGCCCCGGGCAGGCAAGCCACGCGGGAGGACGTAGAGAACCAGGAAAAACACTGCGAGATTCGACCGCCACTCCTCGGTGCATCGCGGCGCTAGAAACATGGGACTGGATAAAAGCGGCATTAACAGGTGAGTTGTAGTGAAGATTGAATTGCATTGTATGGTGGACCGCTAACCTTTTCATTCTTACTGGTTTTCTTTCGATAACCACGAACTGCTTTTATAGAAACTTATTTTTTGCATGATATTCAGTTGGGTAATTCTGTACAGCCTATGAAAAGTTGATTCGTCGTTAAACACTCTCTCTCTCTCTCTCTCTCTCTCTCTCTCTCTCTCTCTCTCTCTCTCTCTCTCTCTCCAAGCCAGCAGTTTTTTTTTTCTCTTTAATTTTTATCTATCATTTTTTTCATCCATTGTTTTGAATGTTAGCAGAGCACAGCCATAGGAGTTAAAGGGTGAGCCAGTAAGGTGTGGCGGGCTTTCAACAGTGATGCTGGAAAAAAGTATTACGTCTGTTACAACAGGTATGGTAGTTGCACGTAGACGAACGACACATGAACTTTTAAATTGATTGTGTGTGTGTGTGTGTGTGTGTGTGTGTGTGTGTGTGTGTGTGTGTGTGTGTGTGTGTGTGTGTGTGTGTGTGTGTGTGTGTGTGTGTGTGTTTTCTCTAACCCGGAAAATGGACGATTAGGACATTGAATCATAAGAAATACATTGCAGACTGTATAATATGAATGGTACGTAAATCTGACTCGGCTCTCAGCTATCTAATTAAGGACCATTACAACCGACATCTCTTTAAAGCTACTTCAAATCACCTTAATGACACTTTTTTTTTCCTTTTTTTTTTTTTTTTGCTTTCTCAGTCATTCTAATTAACCGCAGGACACTCAGATTACACACACACCCACCCAAAATAATTAGCGTACTATAATGCAGCACAAAATATCGAGGCCATTGTGATAAAAGAGACAAAAGACATAAAAACCTTGAAAAATTATTGCGTGGTTGTAAAATGTTAAGTGAAATTGTCATCGTCAGCTTCATCATCATCACTGTCATCATCATTATTATTATTATTATTACTGTTTTTATCATTATTATTATTATTATTATTATTATTATTATTATTATTATCTGTATTATTATCATTATTATCAGTAGTACTAGTAGTAGTAGTAGTAGTAGTTATTGTTGTTGTTGTTGTTGCTTTTGTTGTTGTTGTTTTTGTAGCGGCACCAGCATCATGGGTGTACAAACCTGTATCCATCACAGATGCGTGAGTGTCTGTCTGGTCGCCCTTTTGGCCGTGTTCGGTGTGCTGGTGATACTACAGCTGTCTGCGACCCTTCTTGGCCCCCCCAGCAGCGTATGCACCAAGCAAGGTAACACACACACACACACACACACACACACACACACACACACACACACACACACACACACACACACACACACACACACACACAATAACAATAAAATAAAATCAATAGAAGCAATAATAGTACTGGTGAAAACAATAATAAAATAATCATATGAGAACAAAGAGGACGATAAGGAGTCGCTGCTGCTCAAAAAATTACTCCTCATAAAACATCTTCAGTGTCTGCACTCCACATGTACCTTCTCATGCCCTCCCAGTATGCTTGGCCAAATTCATGGAGGGGCCGCCGGCGTTCAACAACAAGGCAATGGCTAACTACCTGCAGTCCAACTACTTCACGCCCCCTGCCTCCGTTGAGTACCGCCTCTCAGGCCAAGACGGCATGACCCAGACCGTCAAGGAACTGGTGGCGTTCATCAAAACGCACTTCAAAGACAAGGTGAGGCACGCACTTGTTCCTCTGCTGCGTGAGTCATGGTTTATCAGAGAAGGTTGTCTTTCCTTCAAGTGCCCATCTTTCTATCTCAAGACAAAAAAATTGTGTAATACTAATTATCAAGCACGCAATAATAATCTTTACTTGTGATATAAGCGAACATCCGTTGTACCTTGTTTTTTGGTGATTGGAGCAATTATTTGATTCATCTTGTTATTTATTTCTACCACAAAACTCAGTTCAAAAATTTCGTTTCCAAATTGTATTTATCAACTCTGCAGTGATCTTGAGAACCTGTGAGGAATCGGATGTTCAAGGTTGGTGAGTGAGCAGGAAAACGAGTAATTTGGCCTTGAAATAAGATTATAAATAATAGAAAATCATAAAAAAAAAAATTCAGTTGGTATACATAGCGCATGACCTTGAGCGGTGTCAGGGACAATAAAATTGTCAACGAATCTTGTAGGGCGTTCAGATCTCTAATAAGAAGTTAGAACGTGGCATTTTGATATGGATATTAGATTTCCTTTATCATTTCTATATTTTGATTGGCAAAGTGGTTGCTTTATGTTGAGAGATGCTCTGGATTATGGAGACACTGTGTTGTGTAGTGTTGCGTGTGTGAGACGCTGACTGCTATGGTTTGCTGTGTGAGAGTTGTGAAAGGAGACGCACATTAACTCTGACTACCCGGGACAGAGGGGCGGGGTGTTCCTGGAGCTCGGGACGGGTGACGGCGAATACCGCTCCATCACTCTGCCCCTCGAGAGGGACTTAGGGTGGTCTGGTCTCTTAGTGGAACCCCATCCAGGTCTTTATAAGAAGTTGCTGAAGAAGGCGCGCAAAGCGTCAGCTGCTCGTCTGTGTGTGTCACCTTACTCCTATCCCGCTAAGGTGAGTGGACGCTCTGCCTCAAAGTTTCTGATTAAAGACACACAGCTTCTTTCTGTATTACACGTTTTACTGAACCTTTGGTCTAATGGTCCCGCTAAAATTCTTGCAGATGAAATTGGCCTACCCGAAGGTGATGGAGGACGCTACCGAGGAGGAGGCGGTGGCTGAGATGGGCAAGACCAAACTAGAGGTTCTGTGGGACAAGGTGAGGTGGACGACTGGCGTAAGTTAATATAAATACATGATTATGAGATTATGAATGGTGTGGGGTCATTGTGATAAGAGATAAAAAAAATAAAAACTTTGAGAAATCATTGCGATGCTGTAAAATATCAAATAAAAGAGGAGGGAGATGAACACGAAATCTAGGACTAGTCTGAAAATATATCGTCAATGTATATTCAAGATTTCTATGCCTAACAGAAAACGGGGAACATGGAGCAAAGGTGATTGCTCTTCGCACTATTGTTAGGGTTCAGAAGTCAACTTAACCTTATTCCTCAATGAACTGAATAAAAAGACTTCAGACAAAAAAACTATCTCTCTCAACTAACTGATAAACTAACAAACTCACTCCTATACGGTTTTTATAGGTAACGTTAGCGAAGAATACGCATGAGGTGGTGGAGGTTCAGTGCGTGCCGCTCGAGAACCTCATCTACGCTGGCGGCCTCACCTCCACCATTGACCTGATGGTGCTGGACATGAGTGGCACAGACCTGGACCTTCTCCTCAACACCAAGCTTGACGAAGTGCCGGAGATTGAGGTGAGAAGTATGGTGATTAGTTTTCTTATTATTTCTCTCTCTCTCTCTCTCTCTCTCTCTCTCTCTCTCTCTCTCTCTCTCTCTCTCTCTCTCTCTCTCTCATCCACTATCCTTCCTGACCTTGATTTTGCCAACGTTTTTCCTCCAAACAATCATCTCCTTGATCTCTTTCTCAAATGTTCTGTCCCTGACCTCCTCTCCTTTTCCTTTTCTTCTTTTTAAATGTGTCCTTTTTTTCATTTATATCTTGCGTTCTTATCTGTCTATTGGTATGGCTGTACACACATCCGTTTCACACACACACACACACACACACACACACACACACACACACACACACACACACACACACACACACACACACACACACACATACACACGTTCCATATTTCCAATCGTTCCCTTTCTCCTATTCTCCCTTTCTCTTTCTATTCTTACCCCCTTTCACCTTTCATCTTTTCCTTCCTTCCATCTCCTCCTACTCACGCTCTCCTTCACACTTCTCTCTCTCTCTCTCTCTCTCTCTCTCTCTCTCTCTCTCTCTCTCTCTCTCTCTCTCTCTCTCTCTCTCTCTCTCTCTCTCTCTCTCTCTCTTTCTCATCCTCCCCTTTCTCCTTCTCATCTCTCTCTTTCTTCTTCTCATCACCGCCTCCCTTACTGCCCCCGTCTCATCTCCCACATGCACCTCTCCATCTCTCTCTCTCTCTTTCTCTACTCCTTTTAGATGCTCGTGGTGTCGGCCAACGGAGGGGATATCAGCAATGACATCGCCGGCTACTTTCTGGAGCGAAACATGGTGATGAAAAGAGTGTTCGGTACCAATCCACAAGATGCCATTTACGTGCTCACCAAGTTTGACGCACGCAAGGACATGTAGTGTGTGTGTGTGTGTGTGTGTGTGTGTGTGTGTGTGTGTGTGTGTGTGTGTGTGTGTGTGTGTGTGTGTGTGTGTGTGTGTGTGTGTGTGTGAAAGTAGTAATCATATTCTTCATTGTAGCGACTAATGAGGGCATAGCGACACGGTGACAGATAGAAACATACATTCACACACACACACACACACACACACACACACACACACACACACACACACACACACACACACACACACACACACACACACACACACACACACAGCCGGGTGGAGATATTTGGTGTGTCTCCTTTGTGTGCCCCTGTTCACCTAGCAGTGAGTAGGTACGGGATGTAAATCGAGGAGTTGTGACCTTGTTGTCCCGGTGTGTGGTGTGTGCCTGGTCTCAGACCTATCCGGAGATTGGAAATAATGAGCTCTGAGCTCGTTCCGTAGGGTAACGTCTGGCTGTCTCGTCAGAGACATCAAACACACACACACACACACACATCTATTCCCTTAGACACTAATAAAAAAATACAGAACCTATTCCCACACTGTTTCATTTACCAGTACAACCTAATTAACGCATCTCACGAAAAGCGCAGAAGACGAAGGCAAGTCCCCAGAGGTTAACAAGCTAAGAACACCAAGAGAAGAGCGACGCCACGGCAGGAAGATTAACGTGTGGTAATTGGTGGACATTCTTTAACGCTCACACACAACAACAATAGGTAGCCTAAGCATTTCCTGGCCCGTAATGACCTTGGGAAGTCTGTTTTTAAGAGTCTAACATGGTTCACATACTCCGCGTAGTCCTAGAGAAGCTTGAAAAAAGGCTTCCGAGTCAACATGATTAACGCCAGCCGGATGCCTCGTGGTCAGGGGGCCGTGACGTCACACTCCTCGTAAGTATATAAACCCAGGTGACCGCCGCCCAGCATCCATTCTCCCAGAGACGCGCGACCCGAGAGGTGCGTTGCAGCGAGCGGCGTGGTGGGCATGTGTTGTGTGTTGCGCAGGCGTGGTGCAGCTCCGAGGGTGAAGCGAGGCCTTTCTACGCTAGACAGTTCCGTGAAATGATGCTGAGAGCGACAGTGATTTCAACGCGGAGAGACAGTGAGCAGTGACAGGTGGAGGCGCGGTACTGTGAAGTGGTGAGAGGGGACAGTGAGAGGTGGAGGCAAGCGGTACTGTGAAGTGGAGTGGAGAAAGGACAGTGAGAAGTAGAAGGTGGCAGAACTGTGAAGTGGAGAAAAGACAGTGAGAAGTGGTGGACGCGGTACTGTAAAGTGGAGGAGTTGTGAGGGCAGTAAGAGGCAGAGTGACTTTGTGATGAAGGTGGACTGGAATGACGGTGACAAAGGGACAGGCTCTTCAATCCCACATCTACCCTCCGTTCACTCATCTTTGTCGCCATTGCCGCGGAAAGGAATTCTTGTCGTACTGATGGAGAGAAAGAGTGACCTGGCACGTGACTGGGGGCACTGTCATAGGTCACCGGGTTGGCATTGAAGGGCAGCCAGAAGTTTTCACAAGAGCGCTTTTTAGAAATGTTGAAGAAAGTTTATGCGAATATTGTGTGTGTGTGTGTGTGTGTGTGTGTGTGTGTGTGTGTGTGTGTGTGGGTAGGTAGGTGTGGGTGTTGGAGTGTTCTTAAATGGCTCATGTTAAGAGGCTTGGCGTGTACACATAACCTGAAACACTTATTCCTATTTCCGAAACACTTATTCATATTTAATTTTAACTTATTGGATAGTCTTAATCACAGAGAAACTGGGGGTGTTTGAAGAAGAAGGAGGACGAGGAGGAGGAGGAGGAGGAGGAGAGGTAATGCCAAGGATAAGCAACCTTTTATTCAACATTAGTTAGATATAGTTTTGTTTACTGAATACAGACAAAGCGTGAGTGTTTTGAGACGTGTATGGCGCTTGAAGGGTGTGCTTGATGGGAAGTGGTGGGTTAATGGCGCAGGACCAAGACGTGCGGGACAAAGGGCAGCGCGGTGTGAGTTCCCGAGGCCAAGGCGCTGCGTGGGGACTAATGGTGATTACTTGTATGATGACAAATGACAAGGTGCGGCTGTCGTGAGGCGCTAGGGTTATATAAAGACCTGCCTGATATGAAATTATTTTATGGTGTGCTGGGGAAGTGTAGTGTGTGTGTGTGTGTGTGTGTGTGTGTGTGTGTGTGTGTGTGTGTGTGTGTGTGTGTGTGTGTGTGTGTGTGTGTAATTCACCTCGGTCGTCTGCTGGTCACCCAGCCAGTCTTTCCCATTACGGAGCGAGCTCAGAGCTCATAGACCGATCTTCGGGTAGGACTGAGACCACAACACACTCCACACACCGGGAAAGCGAGGCCACAACCCCTCGAGTTACATCCCGTACCTATTTACTGAATAGAGGCCACACATTAAGAGGTTTGCCCATTTGCCTCGCCGCTTCCTCTCGTTTGTGAGTCGAGCGTGCTAAGCACTACACTACGCGGTGAATGTGTGTGTGTGTGTGTGTGTGTGTGTGTGTGTGTGTGTGTGTGTGTGTGTGTGTGTGTGTGTGTGTGTGTTTGATACTTGGTAACAGGTTGTGTAAGGAGGGAGGGCAAGAGCGATGTCTCAGAAATGCCAGGTTGTGGGCTGGGGCGGGGCGGGGCAGTGCGGGGCGGGGCAAGGCGAAGCGAGGCAGGACGGGGAGGGTGACCTTGCCCCCAGCGAGCCTGCAAGGCAGCGCTGGTACACGGGGCGGAGCAGGTCGCCAGTTCTGTGGTTCCGTCGGAATATATTGGATTTGTTATTACGTCAGGTGGTGGTGAAGCAACTTTGCCTTTTACTTTTATCGTTATTATTGTTGTTGGCGGAGATGGAGGAGGGCGGTGACACACAAACCAAGACTGATGTAAAAGTTTGGTGTGGAGTTGTCCTCCCAATCCTGATCGTAGGTGAATGACCTCTCAGACTTGTGGGATTGGATTATCAAAAAGACCCGAGGCACTTCCCCCTCCTACTCCCCCCGTCACTCCTAGGCGGCCAGTGTTCCCACAACCGGTACGAAGATTGCATTAGACTAGCTCGGTAACGCTCAGACGGACTGTCCACATATTCACGATGGTGAGGCAATGTGTCAAAGGAATGCCTCGTGGGAAAGCTGAGGCGTAAGTTGCGTCTAGAGCTGCGTTGGTGCCGGACACCTCCACAACACCACTGCTGTGCCCTCGGAGCTCACCGCGCCTCTCCTGAAGAGCATTCCGAGGCGTGATAGGATCTCTCCTGGCCGACACACCATCAACCAGTTTTCATTACAGCTCATTAGGTGCCGAGGAGATTGACTTGAGAACAGTGAAAGTACATATCTGTGTGTCCAGTGACCAGTGACCAGCGCCCCGCCCGCCGACGACACACCGCCCTAGAATAGCATCAGGAAGCCGTTTGGATTTATCAGGGCGTGGCGAGTGTGAGTGTGTCTCCGAGGAACGTGTTAGCATGTGTTACTGGCGAGGGTGCCTGCAGGCAGCCTGAGCCCAGCCACGCCGCGAGATGAGGCGGCCAAAGACACTCATCCACCCCCTTCTCCTCCTCCCCATCTTCCTTCTCCTGGGTGAGTACAGCTAATGAAGTAACACACACACACACACACACACACACACACATTAACATCCATATAAATTAAGCAGTTCATCGTTTCTTAATTAAACTCCCTCTTTTGCAACACACTTTCCTATTCGACTTTTTTTTTGCGATCATTTATGTGTGTGTGTGTGTGTGTGTGTGTGTGTGTGTGTGTGTGTGTGTGTGTGTGTGTGTGTGTGTGTGTGTGTGTGTGTGTGTGTGTGTTTATATATATATATATATATATATATATATATATATATATATATATATATATATATATATATATATATATATAAAACAGTCTCTCTCTCTCTCTCTCTCTCTCTCTCTCTCTCTCTCTCTCTCTCTCTCTCTCTCTCTCTCTCTCTCTCTCTCTCTCTCTCTCTCTCTCTCACACACACACACACACACACACACATCTTGTTTGCGAAAGAGTGGCGGCAGAGCCAGGGGACGGAGGCGGGCCGGCGTTCACAGGTGGCGGAGCGGAATGATGTACTGTCCGTCATATGTCGCCATGAATCCTCTTCATTGCCCCACCGAGCTTCCCTCCCCTGCTGTGCCACTGCTGCTGGCTCATATGCTGAGGAGGAAGGAAACTATAGTAATACCGGGATGGAAAAGAGCATTAAACAAAACTGATAGAAAAAAAAGGTAAATTTCCAGAGTTTCACCACATTCTCTTTTCTAGACGAAACAATTTTTTTCTGGTAGATTTCGGCTTGCTTTTAATTAATTTACCACTTGTTTTTGGCGCAAATCACCCAGTTTTTTTTTATCACCCCCCAAACCTAACCTAACCTAACCTAACCCAACTTAACCTAACCTAACCTAACCTAACTCAACCCAATCTAACCTAACCCAAACCTAACCCAACCCAACCCAACCTAACCTAACCTAACCCAACCTAACCTAACCCAACTTAACCTAACCTAACCTAACCTAACTCAACCCAATCTAACCTAACCCAATCCTACCTAACCTAACCCAAACCTAACCTAACCTAACCTAACCCAACCTAACCTAACCCAACTTAACCTAACCTAACCTAACCTAACTCAACCCAATCTAACCTAACCCAACCCTACCTAACCTAACCCAAACCTAACCTAACCTAACCTAACCTAACCTAACCCAACCTAACCTAACCTAACCCAAACCCAACCTAACCTAACCTAACCTAACCCAATCAAACCCAACCCAACCTAACCTAACCTAACCTAACCCAACCCAACCCAACCTAACCTAACCTAACCTAACCTAACCTAACCTAACCCAACCCAACCCAACCTAACCTAACCTAACCTAACCTAACCGCCAAAAATACGATTAAATCTTTTAAATTCGGTATCGCCATTATAAATAAGTTGCGCCTTATAAATATGGGATTCAAAATACTCGTAATGAGGAGCTCTATCTCATGAGGTGGGTAATAAAACACCTAGTGGAATGTAATGAAACACTGGAATAATACCAAAAAAAAAAAAAAAATACGCCACAGAGACTAAAGTATGTAACCGGCTCTCCAGGAAGCGTGTAATGATCGGTTCCTTAATGCTCTTATGCTAACAATCTTAATCTTAACAACCTGCATGGCCAGCGTGAAAAGGTGAGGGTGAAGTCGTGGGTCAGAGGCATTGGGCAACGGGGAGGAAGGAAGGGCGGGACTCAAGGACGAAGATAAGGCGAATGTGAGGGCGGGACATCTAGGCGGAGGAGGACAACAAGAGAAAGAATACTAACACTGAGGAAGGAACACAGAGATGAATGAGAGATGCAAAAGAGCGACGGTTAAGATGATGGAGAGATAAGGAGAGACAAGGAAGAAGATGAGGGACGGATAACGTTATGTGAGAAGAGGAAAGGTTGGGATGAGGTTGGGATGAGGAGGATAAATGAGGAGCTGTCAGGATTAGGGAAATTTAAGAAGGGGAAAGGTAAAGGAGGGAGAGAAAAGAGTTAGGGTGGTATGGGAGGAATGGCGATAAGGAGGAAGGTGGATGGAGGAAGAAAGACGCCTAAAAGGGTTGAGGGAAGAGGGAGAGGGGTGAAATGTAGGTAAGGTTGAGGGTTAAGGGGTGACCTTTCATTAGAGTTCGCTAACACAACATACCCCACCACCCTCCCACGCGACTCTCTCTCTCTCTCTCTCTCTCTCTCTCTCTCTCTCTCTCTCTCTCTCTCTCTCTCTCTCTCTCGATTCCATCTAACAACCCCCTCATGAGACTCAATATGTTTGCTCCTCCTTTGTGTTTCCTCACCTCACATTTCCCACACCTTCATCACCACCTCTTCTGTCTCCTCCTCCACCTTCACCTACTCTCCTCCACCTCTTCCTGCATAGCGTTGTTTTTCCTCCGTGACTGTTTTTTCCCTGATTACCGTAACTGTTGACGTCTTTGTTGCAATTATGAATGTGTGAATGCTCGTCCCACTAAGGCGGAAATCGGAGGGGAAGGAATGAAGGCGAAGGAGATCATGAGGAGAAGGAACCGGTGGAAGGGAGGGAGGAAGTGAGGGAGGGACTCTGAATACGCGGAAAAGAATGGAGTGAGAGTGAGAGTGAGAGGTTGCTTACATACACCGGTTATTCAGTGTACTTGTAACCTTCTCTCGCGTCTGGGACATAATGTATTCTTGTGTCACTTTTATGTTTTTCTTGTTAAAGTCGCCCCTTGTCTGACTTGCTTTTGTGTTGCTTAAGTTTTGTTGGAAGTTTACCGAATGTTGGAAAAAATTTAGGAGCAGAAAGGAAGGAAATGGATGAGGGTTAAATGATGAAGGAAGTAAATGTGTGTTTATGAGGAAATTTAAAGTAAAAAATGGAAGAGAGAGAGAGAGAGAGAGAGAGAGAGAGAGGGGAAAATTATTAACCAGCAAAGAGATGTTGACATTTTAGCGGCTCGAGTCACGCTAAGACGAAAAACTCGCACTCTGGTAACAAATAAGCTTGGCCATGAAGCTTCATACTGTAACTAACACCCTACTCCACCACCACTACCACTCTCACCACCTGACAATCACCTTCTCTAAATAACGCTAATGAGAAAAACTACCTGACTGAGTGACGAATACTGTTCTTAAAAGGTCTCTCTCTCTCTCTCTCTCTCTCTCTCTCTCTCTCTCTCTCTCTCTCTCTCTCTCTCTCTCTCTTCTCTCTCTCTCTCTCTCTCTAATCAACTCTCCCTTTCCCCTCCTCCTCCTCCTCCTCCTCCTCCTCCTCCTCCTCCTCCTCGTCCTTCGTCCTTTCTTAGTCCGTGTCACTTGAAGGTCATGCCACACCTGCCCGGCACTAGAAAAAAGGAAGAAAAGAGGAACCTTCAGAAGAATGCGTAGAAGAAAGTGTGTGGCTGAGATTTCTGGCCAGTGGCGGAGGAGATAACGAGAGAGAGAGAGAGAAAGAGAAGGAGAGGGAGAGAGGGAGAGAGTCAGACGAGGTTATAGATGAATATGCTAAGATTGTGTGAGTCTGAGAGAGGGAATTGAAAGAAAAAGAAAAAAAAACACTGATGAAAGTAATTAATTCACTGATTCATCGATAGGTCAAGTGAGTCTTCTACAGTTAAAAAAGCGAAGGTGAAAGTATCGTTTGTGTGACTTCGGACGATGCGCAAAAAGGAGCGAGTGCCGGAGTGGGCCGTGCTGTGCCGTGCCCCGTGTCGGCCCCTTTCTACTTACTACTGTCTTCGGTTTTGCTCCATTGTGTTAACCGGAGGAACCTGACGATGGAAGGGAAAAAAAGAGGGGATGGGGAACAGGTCGGGTCGTGTCCTGAAAGTCTCCTTATAAATGTTTTGTGTTATTCCAGGTATTGTTAATGTTAAGGTCTCCTGTGTGTGCTTAGTGCTGTCTCATGGCTTGGGATAGTTTTTAATGTGAAGTGCACTAAAAACGCCTCGTATTCTGCGGTATCCATGTCTCCAATGTTGTGTTATGTACCCTATACAGTTTCTTTATTAAATTCTGCGCTACACTGGCCCAGCTGTTTCATGGTTTGGTATTTTTTTTTAATGTACAGTGAACTAAAAACACCTTGTATTCTGCGGCACTCATATCTCCACTGCTGTGTTATATGCTTTCTACAGTTTATTAATTTCTGCGCTACATTGGTTCATCCTCCACTGCCTCACTATTCTGTCCCAAGCAGTAGTTAAACACCAAGCTTCTTTATCTTTTGTATTCATATGCAGTCTTCTTTACTGGACAATGCAGACTATCTCTTAAACAGGAATCGGCGTCCTCATCATCAGAATAAAGTTCACTGTAAACCTAAACTATCACAGTCTTTGATAATATGTAAAAGTTTATTCTCAGTCATTACTCTCTTGTCCATAAGAACGAAAGAACTGCAGCCATAATTCTTTTTTTTTTTTTTCGATGCTTTACCTACACAAGTTTGAGTCGCCTCTGGTAAAGTTTTGTTGTGATTTTCAAGAACATTTTTTCTTTATGAACCTAATGGTAGTAGTTTAACAAGGATCTTGCACTGTCATTAGGATCAAAACCACTCATGATAAGCGGCTGGTCATCTCTGAACCCTTTGAAAACATTCCTGACAAAAATCCTTCATAATCTGCGTCACAAGTAAAGCCAACATTCTGTACATCCTGCTTCCCCTGGAGCTAAGTGCATCACTAGTCGCCAGCGTCATTGTCCGGCAACGTAAGAAGGAAAGGTGCGCCGCGTCCTGCTCCAATATTCATGTCACGTGTTACCGACACAACCTCCACGAACAGACTCACCGCCCTGCAGACAGAAGGGGCAGCCTCGACCCACCCTTTTTACCCAGGTACTTCCCCTTTACTCCTCCTCCTCCTCCTCCTCATGCTTCTCCCATCCCTCCTTCTCTTGTCAATTCTCCACCACACTTCTTTTCTATTCCCTTCTCTTCTCTCCATACCTTTCCCACGTTCCCTTCTTCATCCTGCCCCTTCCTAATCATTCCCCCACCCATCTCCCTCTCTCTCTCTCTTTCTCATACCCATCCCATCCATTCCATTCCCTGCCCTATACCCACGCCAACCCACGCCGTGCCTCGCCCTTCCCTCTGCCCCAGGAATGCCCGACAAATCTGACGCCGAGGACTGGTTCACCTTGGAGGAATCAAGTGGGGAGGGAGGGGCTAAGCAGGGGGAGAAGATAGGATTGGGGAAGGAAGGGAGGAAGGGAGGAAGGCAGGGAGGGGAAGGAGTGAGGGAAGAGTTAGAAAGGGCAAGGTACTCACTGTAGTAATGAGTCAGAAGGAAGCAGCGTGTTACTTCTTTTGTCATCAGTGTTTATGGGTCCTCTGTTTCTGTTTCTCTCTCTCTCTCTCTCTCTCTCTCTCTCTCTCTCTCTCTCTCTCTCTCTCTCTCTCTCTCTCTCTCTCTCTCTCTCTCTCTCTCTCTCTCTCGTTCGTTCGTCACTCGTCATTGGTAACCTGTAAGTTTTTTTTTCTTTTTCTTGCTTTTTTTTTTCCATCTGTCCCTTGTGTTTTCGGATCCTCCTCCTCCTCCTCCTCCTTCTTCTTGTTCCATCGTGCTCCTCCTCCTCCTCCTCCTCCTCCTCCTCCTCCTTCTCGACTTCATTCCTATCCTCTTCGACCTCTTACGTACTCGTCGACACTACACCACCAGCACGACCAGAGGCACATCCTTCTCCTCCTCCTTCTCCTCCTCCTCCTTCCCTCCCCATGTCCCTTCTCCCTCCAGCTGGTATCTAGTCGGCGTACTCTCATCAAGGCTCCCAGACACGGCTTGCCCTAATACCTGTTTGTAGCGTTAGGCCTTCATCGTGTGTGTGTGTGTGTGTGTGTGTGTGTGTGTGTGTGTGTGTGTGTGTGTGTGTGTGTGTGTGTGTGTGTGTACCTATTACGTATGTGCAAAAGTACGCATGTGTCTGCTCCCTTCTCTTTCCCCTTTCTCCTCCTCCTCCTTCTCCTCCTCCTTCTTCTCCTCCTCCTCCTCCTCCTCCTTCTCCTCCCCTGTGTAGGAGCGGAGGGAGGGGCAAGAAGGCTAACCAGGACAGCCGTGATTCTTAATTATTGTTGTATTTTTGCCTTTAAAGCATTTTTTCTCCACTACCGTTATCACGACCCGCTTCTTGTTAGGGTGACGAGATAGGCAGCTGTTTGTACTGGATGGAGCTGCTGTTGTCTGTGAGTGTGTGTGTGTGTGTGTGTGTGTGTGTGTGTGTGTGTGTGTGTGTGTGTGTGTGTCTGGTGCATCATTTGTCCTATAGAGCTCCATTAGGCTAGTCATCCTGTTTCTACGTAGTCATCATCTTGTGTTCATGTCAATTCTGTTTCGTCGTGTCATTATTTCAGACGTCCTCTTTTCTCCTCTTAGTCATTCGTAAGTTATCCTTAAGTCATCATCTGGAGGCTCATGTCATCCTCTACCAGCTTACTTGTCATCTTATTGAGGTTCATGTGTTCATTTCTTGCAAGTCATCTTCATCCTATATGGTTCCTGAAAAGTCGTCCAGTGGTTTTTATTTAACGTTATCCCCGAATCTTTTTTTTTTTTATTATTTACAGTGCTTACTTCCTTTGACTCATCTTATGCTGCGGTTCCTCCTGCGGGATTACTCAAGTCAGTATTTAGGTCGCTAGGTTCTGTGAGTACGTGTGGTTCTCAATAAGTCATGGTGAGGTACAAGATACATCACCCCTGCTTTGCTTCATGAGTCAGCCGGTGGTTCAGTGTGGTTCTTAAGTCGTACCGAGGGAGGGTCTTTAAGTCTTGGAGTGGCCCCTAAGTCGTTCAGTAGATTTCAAGTGATACTGGATTTGTAAGATTTGTAAGAGGACTGGTTTTGTATTGAGTCATCTACTGATTCATGTCATCCACTAGTTCGTGATTAATTCTGTGGTTCCTAAGACATTCACTGGTTCGGTAGTCATATTGTGGTTCTGAAGACACCGTGGGACTCTTAGATAGTAGTGAGTCAATCATACACTGACTCATACACACTTCAGCTTCTCCCGCGTCAACCTTTAGTTCTCGATTCATTCACTGTGAAAAATATATGTCAATAATAAGTCATGCTGTTCTTAAATCATCCCGTGGTGAATAAGTCATCCTTTAAATCTGTACATCATCCTTTGGTGTGCGCGAGTCATCCTGGAGTTACCTAGCTGGGCATTAGACGGTCCTCGAGTCACCCTTCCGTGCCTCAGAAACCTTTGGCCATGAGTGAGGCAATTAAAATACCAGTGATGACTTCCTTGGTTAGGCGTGACAAAAGAAATATATGACAAGGACTGATGAGGGCTAAAGAGGAGGAGGAGGAGAAGGAATACAAAGGATCACAAAGGAGTTAAGGAATGTAATAAATTTAATTGTATCCAAGAAGATGTTTATGTGAACCACAGGAACTACGCTATCAAAACGAGAGAGAGAGAGAGAGAGAGAGAGAGAGAGAGAGAGAGAGAGAGAGAGAGAGAGAGAGAGAGAGAGAGAGAGAGAGAGAGAGAGAGAGAGAGAGAGAGAGAGAGAGAGAGAGAGAGAGAGAGAGAGAGAGAGAGAGAGAGAGAGAGAGAGAGAGAGAGAGAGAGAGAGAGAGAGAGAGAGTAAACAAATGCTCCGAACTCAGTTACTTTCACTCTCGATCAACGGAAGTGTCTCCTGATGATGATGGTGATGGTAGCGGAATGGTAGTGGTGGTGGTGGTGGTAGCGATGGTGGTGGTGGCGACGCACTATCTCTTAACATAATGATAATGAAAGCATTGGTAATAGAATAGATATGATAATGATGGTGATAGTTGGGAGGAGGAAAAATAATGATCATATTTTAAACATCTGAGTATATCATGATTGTGTTGTAGTGTGTGTGTGTGTGTGTGTGTGTGTGTGTGTGTGTGTGTGTGTGTGTGTGTGTGTGTGTGTGTGTGTGTGTGTGTGTGTGTGTGTGTGTGTGTGTGTGTGTGGGGGGGAACGGGAGAGCAGCTAATGAGTGTTTGTGCAAGCTTGTATGTATATCAATAGACACACCCTCACAGAGACACAATACTTGATGGAGACACGCCCTTGTCTTGGCACTCTCTACCACTTTGGCACTCACGACCTTTGCTGGGTGACCTCCTGTGGCTCCCTCCGATAAGGTCAGGGATAAGGAGAAAGAGGAGGAGGAGGAGAAGGAGGAGGAGGAGGAGGAGGAGGAGGAGGAGGAGGAGAAAAGACAGTCTTGGATATGCATGAAGAACGTTGTGAATGATAAGCACATGTGTATAAATTCGAGGTTAAAACTGTGTGTGTGTGTGTGTGTGTGTGTGTGTGTGTGTGTGTGTGTGTGTGTGTGTGTGTGTGTGTGTGTGTGTGTGTGTGTGTGTGTGTGTGTGTGTGTGTGTGTGTGTGTGTGTGTGTGTGTGTGTGTGTGTGTGTGTGTGTTCTCTCTTTCCCTCCCTCAACCCTTCATGCAAAAACTCAAAATTACAATCTCTTCAAATATTTTACGTGATGCCTGTGTCTTTTGTTGTGTTTTTACTCAATCTCGCTGCTATTTTTTACTTATTTTTTACATTGCTTAAGTAACTCGACTTTAAAGGTTTACATCCTCTATTCTCGAACCGGTTAGCTGCTGCACCTCAAATGAATGTAAGCACCGTCTGTTTTTTTTTTTTTTTTTAGGTCAGTAAATTGATAACAAAATGAGTAAATAAATAGAAGTGCAGATGAGTGGACAGAGAGAGGGTAATATCATTGCTGGGAGGAGGAGGAGGAGGAGGAGAGAGAGAGAGAGAGAGAGAGAGAGAGAGAGAGAGAGAGAGAGAGAGGCGACTTGAGCCAGACTAAGGAAAAAGAGGAAAAGTTCAGAGGATGACCACTACCACCACCAACAACTACAACAACAACAACAACAACACCATCATCACCCACCGCTAAAGGCAATCAATCAACCACAATCATTACTACAGCAGCTTCAACAACAACAACAAGCGGGCCAGTAACACAACCTTGATCCTTCCTGTGGTCTACTTTTACCAAGCACACCACACGCCAAACTTGCTTCGTACGTACATTTCTCTCTCTCTCTCTCTCTCTCTCTCTCTCTCTCTCTCTCTCTCTCTCTGGAATCTAGATTTGCATCATGTAATTATTGCACACAAGGCGAATCTCTCTCTCTCTCTCTCTCTCTCTCTCTCTCTCTCTCTCTCTCTCTCTCTCTCTCTCTCTCTCTCTCTCTCTCTCTCTCTCTCTCTCTCTCTCTCTCTCTCTCTCTCTCTCTCTCTCTCTCTCTCTCTCTCTCTCTCTCTCTCACAATTTCTTGCTACCATCTCAACATTAACCTTTTCCTTTCTCCTCCTTTTTTTTTCCCTCTCTCTCTTTCTCTGTCTCTCTCTTTCTCCTCACTCCATGAACACTAAAGAACATTGACTTCACTGAAAACAATTACTTTCAGTCGAGTCGTACATATAAAACGCCCTCCCTCCCCTCCCCAGACACACACACCTGAATATCTTTCACATTCTGTTCGCTTCCACCTTTCCCGTCTCCTCCTGTCCCACTCTCCCTCTCTCTCTCTGTCCACCATCCCAGCCGAGCGAACGAGTACGGGTATTTCAACTTTCATCCTTTCAACTGAGGCTGCAAATTCCCGTCTGGTCGAAGGAGGAGTGGCGGTGGCGGTGGTGGTGGTAGTGGTAGTGGTGGTGGTGCAGGGGGAGGAGGAAGCGAAGTGTGGTGTTACGTGGCAGTGCAAAAACGTGTGTAGATGTAATTATTGTAAGTTGTAATGGGATGTGAGATGGTGGAGTGTAATTATAATGGAGGACGAGTGGATGGGGAGAGTGTGTACTTAAATTGTGTAGATTTGTGATTACATGGGTGTGGTGTGTGTGTGTGTGTGTGTGTGTGTGTGTGTGTGTGTGTGTGTGTGTGTGTGTGTGTGTGTGTGTGTGTGTGTGTGTGTGTGTGTGTGTGACAGAGACAGAGACAGAGACAGAGAGACAGACAGACAGAAGGACAGAGATATAGAAAGAAAGAAAGAAAGAAAGAAAGAGAGAGAGAGAGAGAGAGAGAGAGAGAGAGAGAGAGAGAGAGAGAGAGAGAGAGAGAGAGAGAGAGAGAGAATAGTGAAGGGAGTCAACGTTCTTTCTATATTTCTTTTTCGAAAATTCTCAGTCATCGTTCTTTTTCTTTTCTTTGTTTTTTCTCTCTTTTATTGTTTGTTGTTCTCATTTCTTTTGATGTTTGTTCTTGTTTCTTTTTTCTACGCATCTGTTCATCCATCCACGTGTGTGTGTGTGTGTGTGTGTGTGTGTGTGTGTGTGTGTGTGTGTGTGTGTGTGTGTGAGGCATATATAATGATAAAAGATAACATAATATCTCATTAAAACATCCTGCATTGTAAATAATCTCTCTCTCTCTCTCTCTCTCTCTCTCTCTCTCTCTCTCTCTCTCTCTCTCTCTCTCTCTCTCTCTCTCTCTCTCTCTCTCTCTCTCTCTCTCTCTCTCTCTCTCTCTCTCTCTCTCTCTCTCTCTCTCTCTCTCTCTCTCTCTCTCTCTCTCTCTCTCTCTCTCTCTCTCTCTCTCTCTCCCTCAGTTATTTCCATCTCACCTACTTTTCCTCTCCCTCCTTCCCTCCATCCCTCCCATCCCTCTCCCTCTATTCCTCCTTTCTCCTTCCTTCATCACTTCCTATTTCGTAAACAGCAAATATTTCTCTAATTACTACTGCTCACAATCCTTTCCTTCGCTCACTCCATTCCTCTCTTTCATAATCCGTTCTTTATCTTACCTCTCTTTGTTGGTCTGTCTGTGTGTCTGTGTGTCTGTCTGTCTCCACGGCACTCCCCCCGCCCTCTCTCTCTTTCTCTCTCTCTCTCTCTCTTTCTCTGGCGTATTCTCCCTTTCATTCCTTCTTATTCATATTCCTTTCCCGTCTACCTCTCCAACCTACAAGGCCGTCTCCCTCGACCTTCCCTGCGGCGTCTCAGGAACCCAGACATTCCCAACCTCCTCCTTCTCCTTCTCTTCTTCCTCTTCCTCCTGCTACTCTTACTTCTCCTTGTCTTTCTTCCTTATTAGCTCGTTCGCATCCTGTTCTTGGTTTATCTTAAAGTGTTAACGTCTTATTATTTTCCTTCGCCTTCATTTTTCTTTTTCTTCCTCCTCCTCCTCTTCCTCCTCCTCCTCCTTCTCTTGCCTTTCTCTCTCTCTCTCCTCTCCTTAGGCCAAGGTTGTGTGCGTCCATCTATTGCATCTGTTTGTCGTGTGTGTGTGTGTGTGTGTGTGTGTGTGTGTGTGTGTGTGTGTGTGTGTGTGTGTGTGTGTGTGTGTGTGTGTGTGTGTGTGTGTGTGTGTGTGTGTGTGTGTGTGTGTGTGTGTGTGTGTGTGTGTGTGCCCAGCAAGCAAGAAAGAGAGAGAAAAGAGTCAGTGTGTCAGAGGAAGACAAAACAAATATTGACCACACCCTCCTTCTCCTTCTCCTTCTCCTCCTCCTTCTCCTCCTCCTCCTCCTCCTCCTCCTCCTCCTCCTCCTCCTCCTCCTCCTCCTCCTCCTAACTCCTACTCGTAAGCCTCCTACTGTTGTCCTTGAGCTATTAAATGGTAAATGTAAGGGAAGGAGAGAGAGAGAGAGAGAGAGAGAGAGAGAGAGAGAGAGAGAGAGAGAGAGAGAGAGAGAGAGAGAGAGAGAGAGAGAGAGAGTTATGAGGTTAAGGTTTAATTATCAGACCAGTCTCTTCTATCAAACTCGTCTTACAAATATGCTATAACCTAATAATTATGTTTTAGTGAATGCTGCAAGTGTTGGGGTGAATGTTGTAAATGTTGTGATTCAAACTAGTCATGTATTTACGTCTCTCTCTCTCTCTCTCTCTCTCTCTCTCTCTCTCTCTCTCTCTCTCTCTCTCTCTCTCTCTCTCTCTCTCTCTCTCTCTCTCTCTCTCTCTCTCTTTCACATTATATAACAAAAGCAAGACGTTTATATTTTTAGTCTTTAAATATATGCATTACTTCCACATCTTTACAAGTTAATTTTGCTTTGCTTGTCTTTCTGGTTGCTGCTTTTAGTTAACTCTCTCACTCGGGTATACAACAATCTATAAGGCTAAAACACTATGGGTGAAATCTTTGTATACTTAAGCCCTTCAGTATCATGAGGCGTTTTCATATTTGCTAACTACTTGGTGATTTTGTGCAGCTTCAGAAACTTATGTGGGGGATTAAAATAGTGAAGACTCTGTCCATTAATCTTTTGACCTTGCGACCCTTCCTAATGTAAATAAAATTGTCTAATCGTAACTAAATATTGTAAAAAAAAAAAAAACAATAAGCGTTCCAGTACTGAAGAAATTAAACAACAAGAAAGAAATGTGCATAAAAAGAAGATATTTTTGTGCAATTTTAGCCAGCACAATGTCTGCAGGTGGCTGTACAACAAGAAAAACGCGTCTCAGAGTAACTAATAATTAAGGAAAGACGTGCCAAAGAAATCCGTTAAGTTATATAAAAGAGTATTTTTATATAGGTATTTTCGGTACTATTATGATAAGCAGCCACGAAGATAACAAACCATAGCCATGATAAAAAAAAAAAAACAGGTGCCCTTAAGAGTATATAGCTTAAAGATACGAGAGAGAGAGAGAGAGAGAGAGAGAGAGAGAGAGAGAGAGAGAGAGAGAGAGAGAGAAAGATTACCTCTCTCTCTCTCTCTCTCTCTCTCTCTCTCTCTCTCTCTCTCTCTCTCATGTGGTAATTCCCCGAGGAGAAGGCAGTGGTGGTGGTGGTAGTGGTGACGTCTTCTCTACCTCTTCGCCCTCCCTACATTTTCTTTATCCCTTCAGAGTACAAAAAAAAAACAAAAAAAAAAAGAGAGAGAGAGAGAGAGAGAGAGAGAGAGAGAGAGAGAGAGAGAGAGAGAGAGAGAGAGAGAGAGAGAGATAATAATGATATGTAAAGAAATCAAACCTTCGGGCGATGTCAGACTTAAATGCTACCAGGGTGCAACGATAAAAAAAAAAAAAAAGTGACAAGTAAAATAGAATAAAAAGGGGAAGAAATGTATATACTGTGACCTCAACCTCTGAAAAATGTAGGCCGTACCCTCATTTCTACTTTTTTTTCACTTTTCATCTATCCGTGGTCTCTCTCTATCCGGCTGCGCGTAAACTGGTCTGTAGCATCTCCGTACGATCGATGCGGCCCATTTTCTCTAACATTTCTCCATCTTCCTCTGTTATATTCAACACACTCGACTATAAAGTTACACAATTTTTCTTTAGAGTTTTCACAGTTCTAGTGGAAGATTAACAAGATTCCAGCATTATAAAAAGATTGATGTCTATATTCTAAATTACTTCTGCGTCGCACACTTTGTTACACTCAATACACTCGACTATACAACTACACATTTTTTTTTAGGAGTTTTGCAGTTTTAGTGTGAGATTAACAAGATTCCAACAATATAAAAAGATTGATTTCTACATTTTAAAACATTTCTGCGTCGCAACTTCGCCATATTCAACGTACTCGACTATACAACTACACATTTTTTAAGAGTTACAGTTTTAGTGGTAGATTAACAAAATTCCAACCTTATAAAAAGATTGATGTCCATATCTTAAAACACTTCTGCGTCGCAACTCCACTACACTCAACACACTTTACTATACAGCCACACGATTTTTCTTAGTTTTTACAGTTCTAGTGGGAGATTGACAAGATTTCTACATAACTGAAAAAAAAATTGAGACCCATATTCTAAACCACTTCTGCGCCGCTCCTCCACTACACTCAACTCATTCTACACAACGACACAACTTTTTCAGGAGTTTACACGGTTCTAGTGGCAGATCAACGAGATTTCTACATAACTAAAAAAAAAAAATTCAGATCCATATTTTAAAACACTTCTGCGTCGTTCCTCCAGTACATTTAACACACTTAACTACACAGCCACACGTTTTTTGATGAGTTTTTACAGTTCTAGTCGCAGATTAACGAGATTTCTACATAACTAAAAGATTGATACCTGTAATGTTATAAAACACTTCTGCTCTTCAACTCCACATTCAACAGACAATCTTTTTAAAGAATTTCCATGCTTCTAGTGACACATTGACAAAATTTCTACTTAACTAAACAGAGAGAACGTCTTGAGAATCCGGCGAGTCATCTCTGGGGTTTGAAAATAGTTGTGGTGAGGGAGCAAAGCGTTTCTGAATACGGGCCTGAGGTAGAGAGGACCAGAAAACCTGCTTTGTTGGGCCTGCGTAATAATTCTTAGAGGAGGACACTGTTTTTCCCCTCGCCTGGCTACTGCTCTTCTTGTTTTTATGCTTCCTGCACCTGGTTTGCGCTGGGTTGTGGTGGTGATGATGATGGTGATGGTGGTGAGGGACGGGAGAATTTAAGTGTTGATGCTGTAGTTTTGTTGTGATGATGTGTGCTTGTTCGTGGTGGTGATGGTGGTGAAGCCAAGTGGTGCAGTGGTGATGGTGATGGTGATGATGAGAGTTGACTTTTGGCTAACTCTATCACTCTTTAAAGAAACTGGCAATCAAGAGAGCTTTTTTTTTTTATTATTGCCCTTGGCCACCCTCCCCTCTTGCATGAAAAAAACCTCTCATTTATAGATTATATAGTATAGTTCATCACAAACAGTCTCGCTAATGCCAAAATTCTACTGATGTTTGTCGTTTCTTTGTGTTCCTTTGGTTTGGTGAGTTTTAGCGGTTGCAGTGTTGATGGTGGTGGTGGTGGCAGGCCAGGTGGTGGTGGTGGTGGTGCTGGTGAGGATGATAGGGAGCAGGTTTAGTGATGGGATGGAGGTAGTGGGGAAGGTAAAGGTGGTGGTGGTGGTGGTGGCGATGATGTGGGTGTGGTGATGAAGGAGGCATTGCACTCTGAGAGGAACGAGACTGAGGAATCCGGGGTGCTAGTGACGGTGGCAGTGGTCGGGGTGGTGGTGGTGGTGGTGGTGGTGGATGTCGCGGTGGTGATGACGGTGGTAAGGAGATGACGGGCGAGTGGTAATGACACAGCAATAAGGTGGTGACAATGGAGGCGGCGGTGGTGATAGTGGTGGAGATGCGGGATGAAGGTGGATAAAAAAGGATGATGGGAGTCGGTAGGCGGCGAGCGTTATGCGGAGCAAGGTGGACGAGTCGGTGAGCGCCTGTCTGTATATGCACCACTCAAGGCCTCATGCACGCACCCCACCCGCCTACCCCTGTTTATCTCCGGGACTACATGAAAACACGCCTCTATCTCAGCGACACTAGTAAACAGGCCTTCAGTTTTCTATCGGCCGACCTATATAGCTTCACGTCAACGGGTCAGTGTGTGGAGTGGGACGGTCAACTATTTTTAATGTCCACGTGAAGGTCAGCTAGTTTTGGACTGGATTAGGCTAGGTTACGATAGGTCATCTAATGTAATCTAATCCTTTCTTATCCAACTAGACGACTGTGCTTTAGAGATTACACGTGGTCAGCTAATTTTGGGTTAAGTTGGGTTGAGTTGGGTCACGTTAGATTAGGACAGGTCATCGTTATCTGATCTATCTTAACCCATCCTACAAATAGCTACGTGGTGGACGATACTAAGATCATTTTCTCGTATGTTCAGTGTCAATGCATTTTTTTTTCCCACGTCTTGTTTATAATTCTTGGCTATTATCATACGTAGTGACCATCATCTTGTTACTCTGATGAACTACTGCAACTTGATAGCCACGCGTTAGCCTGATATATATTCATTGTACCAACTTATTACTGACAACTTATCAACTAATCTCGTCCATTATCTGCTTGTTCATCGCACATCCGCCTCTTCCTCTCGCCATCTCCTCGAGTCGCCATTAGGCCGACTATGCAGTGTCATCAGAACATTGTAAAGGTAATTTCTTTTTTTCCGCCAGCAAGGCCAGCCACACCAGCCTTGTCTGTCCCGCAGGGCACAAGCGGGGCGGCGGAGGGAGGTGCGGCGCGGGGCTTAAAGTGCACCAGACTCATCTATAAGTCACGTGGATTGAAACTGGGTAGTGTGCATCATTAAGATATAGGTTATGTGTCTTTTTTTTATGTTTTTATGTGTTTTACTGCGTTTGATGTATGCCATTTGCTATACATTGCGGGACTACTTTCTATGGGATTTGTGTGTGTGTAAGATGGTTTGATTTGCTTAAGGCGTCTTACACGATATGTGTGTTATGTTTTATAAAAATTTTGTCATTCATAAATTCTAAAGGAAAACATTTGTGATGGACCATATTTTCATAGTACTTTTGTAAAGATAATATTTCGTTGTGGTCAATAAATATCTATCTATGTATCTATCTGTCTATCTTTCTCTCTCTCTCTCTCTCTCTCTCTCTCTCTCTCTCTCTCTCTCTCTCTCTCTGTGTGTGTGTGTGTGTGTGTGTGTGTGTGTGTGTGTGTGTGTGTGTGTGTGTGTGTGTGTATGCTAGCACGGGCGTGTATGCATTTACATGGCAAACCTGTTATGCCTATTTCGTCTGTTTTTTTCTTTTCTTCTGAAGTTAAGCGGGAAATGTTCTTATCGGAGATCGTGAGATGTGTGTGTGTGTGTGTGTGTGTGTGTGTGTGTGTGTGTGTGTGTGTGTGTGTGTGTGTGTGTGTGTGTGTGTGAGAGAGAGAGAGAGAGAGAGAGAGAGAGAGAGAGAGAGAGAGAGAGAGAGAGAGAGAGAGAGAGAGAGAGAGAGAGAGAGAGAGAGAGAGAACGGAAAGCGGGAGAAAGGCAAAGGAGGAAAACAGGAAAAGAATGTTGGGAAGGAAATTTCTTTGGGAGAGTCCGCGGAGGCGGGATGGAGGAGGAAGAGTAGGAGGGAAACTGGATATAATCGGAGTGGGAAGTGTGGAATCACGTGAGAAGTGAGAGGCTGAACACTGGAGGCGACTTGCATGGAGCGTGAGCAGTGACAGGGGAGAGAGGGAGGTCTGGGGCACGGTGTGGTGACAAGGACGGAAGAAAATGTCTTGATCTTGCAGTTCACTTTCTACAACTGTGTAGTGTTCGTGACGACTGATGACCTTCGCAGTGAAAGTCGACTATAAGGTTACGAACAGGAGTATTGGGCAACTGTACCTCAATCGATCAAGGAGGACTAATTAATTAACTTATAAAGGAAACGGGAGCTGTAGAGTTTCAAAATCTAAGACTAGCTGGGAAGAAAATGATAATAAAAAGAAAGACGAATGAGAGATTTTGAGAGGTGAAAAGTAGAAGTTATCAAGTAATCCGATGCTTGATTTGTTACATTAACTGAAGGAAGCGTGCTTAACATTGATCAGTATTGAAAATTATACAGTATTAATATTAGAATGCAACAAGAGTGCGCATAATAATAGTTCTTGAGAAATACGTGCGTGTGGTAAGGGAGTTGTACCCAGAAGTGAGGGCATCCAATTCATAAGTGAAGACCAGTTTATAAAGGTGGCCCACATCACCCTGGCCACTGGGTCCGCTGACGAGGCGTGTATAGGAGAGAGAGAGAGAGAGAGAGAGAGAGAGAGCCACGCGGTGCAAGCTTGTGACATTGTGGCGTGTGGAGACCGAGGACGTGGCGGGCACAGAACAGGTAGGGGGAGGGAAGAGTAGAAGTATGGACATTACAAGAGGAGTAAAAACAAGCAAGGCAAAGATGGGATGGATGGAACGTGACTTGTTTGTATACTCGTATCCTCGTATCCTAAACATGAACGGTGGAGAGATTAGGGTACTTAAGATGAATTATGAGTAAGATAACAGTACAGAGAGACGGATAGGCAGGCAGGCAGGGTGATTAGAAACTGGAGGCTGGGCAGGAGCATTAAAATATTCGTGATAAAAAAAGGTATCAATTAAACTAAAAGCAAAAGTTTCCAAGGCAACAACGAGAGAAGAAATATATTATGGAACAAATGCGGTACCGTAAGTGAAGGACAGCGGTGTGAGAAGGCATGAGGTGGAGGTCTGAGAGGAGGAGAGGAGGAGGTAGCGGGGGTGTCAGATGATTATAAAGACTAAGCTAATAGCACCAGTAGAGAGAGATACAAATGATGACAAACAAACAAATAAATAGATAAACAAATGAATACACAAACAAATAAATAAATAAGCAAACAAATAAATAGTTAAATGAATTCAGGAGGCACTTTCAGACAGTTTGTTCTTGTTGCAAAGGAGAAAAGAGTAATAAAACTAGCGATCCTGGAAAGGGCAAGGTGAGGCACTGAATTAAGAGACAGAAACGTGAAATACGAAGAGAGGCATATGAAAGAAAAAATAAATGAAGACAATAGTTTATGATGGACAGCCTTGGAGATAACTCGGCTGTAACAATTACCTTGCCTGAAGATGACGCTGCAGGATAAGTGAGATATAGCTACATGTAAATAGAAAACAACAAAGGAATACGAGGAACAAAAAACAAACACCGAAGAAACCTTTAGCTTCTGCCTGGACTTCCATTAATAAACCACTCAGTACTACAGCCGCAGATGAGGCAACTTGGAGTGACTCACTGGGAATATTTGGAATAATGAGGAAAAATGTCGAAGGGAAAACTGACTGCTGATTGCGACGGAGCCTCAGACCAGTGGAGGTGGAGCGAGGGGAACACGGGGCAGGCACAACACCACTAGATCGGAGCCACCTCGTTATAAACCTCTTTTTGTAGCCTTCCGTTGCGTGGTTCTTAAAGTTACATGCAACAAAACAGGTCTATATATAATGCTCGGGTGTTCCAAATAACTGATGAAGTAATGATTGCTAAACTTCTTACGGGACAAACTCTAGAAGTATTTTTATGATTGTTACTTCACTTTGGCGCTTAGCTGGCCCTTTCTTTATCAAATTCCTTATTTGCAGCTGAACTGAATAGCAATGTTGCTTCCCCTATCATTATTTTGCATCAAGTGGTGATCATTCTCTACCTTGGCTTCCTTACACGCCCTAGCCTGGCTCTGTTCTACAAGTATTGGCGCGCCGCCACATGAGTAAAGATGGTGTTACGGCCGAGACGACTTGGCTTCCCTGTTACTACAAATGGTGGACCTTCCTTATATGCTGATGTATAGACGTTTTCGCTCTGCCCTAGCGGTGTGAGGCCTCTAGACGCAAGAGTAAATGTACAGAGGTGGTGCTGCCATAAGATATCTAAACTGAGTGAGACAAAATTGCTTCTGATATTGTTTTAGATCAAGTCGTGATTGAACAACTGTTGTCTTGTTACTCCTTCTCCCTCCTGGCAGCGAATACACACTGGTAAGGATAGTGGCAAGAAAAGCAAAGCGGCAAGATGGAGGCGGTGTTGCGACAAGATATCTGGGCTGAGTGAGGGAGGCTGAGGGGGCGGGGTCGTGGTGCTGTATAGGCCACCTGTATGCCCTCGCCGCAGCTCCGAAAGGTCCCTGAGTGCCCACAACAGGGACACACCCGCGCGGGGCTCCTCGACGGCGACCCTGAATATGAGGAACCTGATTTCCATGCGACCTTGACCACCACCATCTTCACCACCACCACTACCACTCCTACCACCTCCACCACTATACCACTACCACACTCGCCACCGCACTACCATGAGATTCACTACAGTAATTACTACTCATACTACTTCGCCTACCACTGTCACCACAACGCCCATTGTGTATAAGTAGTGGTGGTGGCAGTGATGGTGTTGTGGTTTACGTCTCCCCCTCCCAACCTCCATATCACCGCAGCACTTGGTGTGGTGGGAGGAAAGGGGAGCGCGGGGGAGGGGGGAGCGGATCTACGTATTTTGCTGCAGGGAGAGGGGAGGCTGGGCTTGTCTAGCTGGAGGAGGAGGGAGTGGCAAATAAGTCCGGCCCGAGGAGTAAGAAGGTAAAAAAAATATTATAAAGTGAGCGTCAAGAAATTAGTAAGCCTACATGTTTGAGTCTCCACATAAACCATTCCTACCTAATAAACCCACATGTATAATTTCCATCCATACATTTTTCTCTTCTTTTTGCAATCTGAGGTGCGCATTCAGAAACGCTTCACTTTCTCATCACGATCATTTTCAAAGGCCACAGAGATCATTAGCCGGGTTCTCACATGTGTTTCTCTTGTTCATAATGTAGAAGCTTTATCATATGTCACTAGAACCATTAAAAAAAAAAAATTAAAAACCCATGTGAATCTAACTAGAGCCTTTAAAAGTAGTGGGGGTGCTGCGAATAAGTGTTTCAGAATAGGTTTAAGTGAAGGAAAGTGTAGGAGCACAGAAGGAGAGGAGAGGAACGTATGTGTTGTGGTCGCTTGGTGTCCGAGGCGGTGGTGCAAGCGGTGAGCAGCGGTCCTTGACGGCTTGCCACATGGATGATTAGCATAAGGTGTGTGGGGGGGAAGGCGGGGTGACAGGGACGGAAAGTGGGATGATCGGAGTGCGTTGTAAGTGAGAGTAAGCCTATACCAGAATGAGAGAGAGAGAGAGAGAGAGAGAGAGAGAGAGAGAGAGAGAGAGAATATAGTTTACGTCAGCAGGAAGGAAATTCTAATACGGTGTGTGTGAAGGGGGGCGAGAGAAAAGGAGACGAGACCCGAATTGGAAGCATGTGGTGGGTGTTTGCGCGGGAGTAAATCTTAGTCAGTGTGTGTGTGTGTGTGTGTGTGTGTGTGTGTGTGTGTGTGTGTGTGTGTGTGTGTGTGTGTGTGTGTGTGTGTGTGTGTGTGTGTGTGTGTGTGTGTGTGTGTGTGTGTGTGTGTGTGTGTGTGTGTGTACGTGACCGAGAGAGGGGAGAGGGTAGAATCGTGCAGGGACAAGCATGAACCAAAAAAACAAGGATGAGTGCCCGTCTTCTTTTCCCCTCCCCCCTTTCCTCATTCCTTGTGTCCTAAACCCTTCTTCCCTGGCAGATCCTCCTTCTTGTACACCTGTTGTTCCTCAAGGACGTGATGGGTAAGGACTCTCTTGAATTAAAGGGCTCGAGGGTTATCATGAAAGATTTCCTGAAAGTCTTTGTCGTTCGTCTTTTCTCTTATCGAACACTACCTTCATATTTCCAGACACCAGGAAACAAAAAATATAATTGTTATCTTTCCCTGAAGGGTTTGTGGTGCGATGGGGGAAAGGAGGAATGGGGGAATAAGGATATGAAGAGGACAGTAACTGGTTTAAGGAGTCCCCACTTGCTGAGCCTCAGGAATGCATCTCGAGGCCTTCTAAATATCGCGGTAAACCTCTGAAAGTATCGCTTCATCAGGGCGTGAGACTAACCTGCCGTGCATAGCCTCGTAAGGACGCCCGAGGGAATTTGTTGATGCGGTGGTGCTGCGGCCCAAGCCCCACCCAAGGTCGTTCTCTCGCACCAGTGGTCAGTGCGGCAGGAAGACCATCGGCGGTGTGGTGATGAGCACATAATGGGTAGCCAGGAATGTGTGGACCGAGGAGGCGGAAGTTTCTTAAGCTGAGATAGTAGGAAAAGGAGGAGGAAGAGGAAAATTCTGTGGTGTGTCTAGCATCAGTTATTGAGAGCGCGGACATGCCTGACTAATTTTTATTTCGTTGCACTAATTACCACTCGGTCACACCTGCCTGGCGTCAAGCCACACAAAGACGCCACGCCGCAGCTTCCTGCATCGCGACGGCCCGACAAGTTAGCGTAACGTTTCGCAACCCAATCAATTTGGATTCTTTGTGTTCTTCCGTCACTGCAATCACAATGACATCGCGTCTCCGACAGGGAAGCTCCTGATGTGATCTAAACAATACATCAACTTTTTTCTTTGTAATTACTGATCAAGCTTATAATCATCCATTCTCTTCAGATGGCAATAATTGTCAAAACTAAAATTAATTGAGCACAATTAAGCATGTGTTATTTCTGATATGTTTTCCGCGTGCAGACTCCAGGCGAAGACTGCTCGAACAAGTCCTTGAGCGCCGCGAGGAACTGGGAAGAATATGAAATGTGGATGCTCTTTGGTGTCGCTTCGGGCGCTTTCCGCATTGGGGACATGACCAATCCACCGGAGGGGAGGATGTGTGTTACCGCATTCGTCTTGCAAAACCAAATAACCTTTCTCTTGTTTTCGAGCATCTACTGTCACCATTACGCTGCTGCTGCGCTATGCCTTTGGCTTTCATTTCAGACAAATTATACGAAAGGGTTGGGCAGGCAGGAGCTAACCTTATTCAAAGCCCGATAGCACTGGCATTTTGCATACATTTTATCGCCTGGTTTGGTTGACTCACGTTATACTCATAAGTACGTAAGTGAAAACAAATGTTCTTATATTTTACTTTTTGTTTTCAAGTATAAAAGTGGATAGCGGCCAAGGACTGCAGGGCAAAGAGAAACATAAGTTTTTCAAATGCCACATCATAAAGAAATTGCAAAATTGGTCGAGTACAAAGACTAATTTAGCAAATATAAATATACGAACACACAAAAAAAATTGTGCTGGGCAGCAAAACAAACCGCATTATATACAGGAAATAGCAACGTGTATACCAAACAGACAATAAAAACAACAGCGCAATAAAACGATGCCTAAAGAATTCCTCGGCGTGGTGGTGGGAACAAGCAGACCGAGAAAGACAGGAATAATGACCACGCCGCAGCTTCAGGCCAGACATCTCCCTTGGTCTGCTTAGAAACCTGCCTGAGTGTGTGGTCCGTGAGTGTCCTTGAGTGCGAGTAAGTACGTACGTGGTATTGATGCGGGAAATTTATTTTTTTTCCTCCTCTTCCCTCTTTTTCTTGGAGTGAATAGCGCGATTTCGTGAGTAATTAATTAAGTTTGACCTCAAGGGAAAAAAGTGTCGCTGGCTCGCATTCTTGGTATATACGCAACTAATTAATTCGGTCTTTAAAAAAAGTGTTGTGTACTTTAAATGATGTGGTGTGTGTGTGTGTGTGTGTGTGTGTGTGTGTGTGTGTGTGTGTGTGTGTGTGTGTGTGTGTGTGTGTGTGTGTGTGTGTTATTGTTGGATGAAGATCATTTAACGAGACAAAAACATGAACATCTGAAGGCAACAATAACACACACACACACACACACACACACACACACACACACACACACACACACACACACCTTCTAACAAAGACTATGATCCTTGAGAACCAAAATACACTTACACTGAAACAAAGGATAAGCAGAACCCACCAACACTAAAGCAACATCAAAAGTAATATAGAAATGCTGCCCACGAGACTTCGACACACAAGGACGTGCATTCCATTCTGTAAACAAAGAATATGAGTTGTGTATGTAACTAGGTATACGAGAGGAGCAAAGCTATTATTGACCAGGAATGTCCCAATCATTGAGGAAGGAAATGAAAGCAATGAAGAAATATCAAGCGACAAGGCATTTCCCCGTGTCAACAGCAGCGCCACCACCACGATAAACTTTGCTTTCACGGAATAACCTGCAAAAAAATATCACGAACACTACACGCAGACACGTTAACGAGTCACACGAGTTGCCAAAACAGGTTAACCTTTTCAAAGTGATGCACAACACACGAACCAGAGGTCAGCGCAGCCCCACCCTCTCTGGCGCCCTACCCAACACCCTCATTCCCTCAAGAGTTTGCCAAGCTTTCAGGCTCCGAGCGAGTGACATCTGGGACGGCGTCATGGTGGTTGGCGGTGAGTCTTGCGATGGTGCTCTGGTCCTTTGCTGCGGCTGCTTCCATGCACAAGGCACGCTTAAGGTACGTTGTGAAATACGACCTATTTTACGGCAGAGTTATGCAGCACTTGACACTGTAATCCTGCGTGGGCCTTCCATCATCGTGGCGTAGACCGAGGAGGAGGAAAGGGAGAGAGAGAGGAGGAAAGGTTGCACCATACTGATGACCACTGGAGTTTCAAGGTGACTGGAGTGACAGAGTGAACGTCCCTTCTGCTGGAATTGCGCTCATGTCAGGCCAAAGTGATTTTCGAAGGCAGGAGGAGGAGGAGGAGGAGGAGGAAGAGAAGGGAGACATGGCCACACGAACCCACACACATTAAACAGCGGGAAAAACAAAGCCTACAACTTTGAAATGAGGTTATTTGTTGTGTATATTGCATTGGTTTACTGCCAGCGTGAAGAAAAGGTCAAAAAGTGAGGCGGCTCCTTTCTGTTCATCTACCACATCCACACGCCCATTAAGGCCCGAGGTGTGGACTGCCGACTGCATAAACGTGTGTGTGTGTGTGTGTGTGTGTGTGTGTGTGTGTGTGTGTGTGTGTGTGTGTGTGTGTGTGTGTGTGTGTGTAATTCACCTCGGTCGTCTGCTGGTCACCCAGCCAGTCTTCCCCATTACGGAGCGAGCTCAGACCTCGTGTGTGTGTGTGTGTGTGTGTGTGTGTGTGTGTGTGTGTGTGTGTGTGTGTGTGTGTGTGTGTGCGTGCAATCATAACAGACTTTATAGTACAGGAAGGAAAGTTTACCACATTTATGGCAAAGAATACTAAGTGGAGTAAGGGTGGAGCAAGAAGAGGAAGAGGAGGAGCATGAGAAAGAACATGAGGGCAGTATAGAAGAATGGGCACTAGCAGCAACAACAGCAGCAGCAGCAGCAGAACATTCTCCTGTGTCATCAACCAATAATCACCTACTGCTCCCCACACCTGCACTGGACATCTCCTCCACATGCCACTGGGGGCGCGCGAGGCGTCAGTGAACACATGCACTAAGCGAAAAAAAGGATAAAGAAAGGAATCCGAATAACTGAAACCAATTTTAACGGTAAAATCCCGAGACAAAAGCTAAAAGAGAAATAGAGTATAAGAAGTGAAAGAAAAGTCGTGCAACAGACGAGATGAAAGGAATGAAACACTGCATTATAATTATTAGGCGGCGTGGCTCAGGGCGGGGTATGAAGGAAGGCCGTGGCAATACACTCTGCTCGCGTGTGTATCTGTGTGTGTGTGTGTGTGTGTGTGACCACCGCCGTCGCTTCAACTTTCTCCTCTAGGCAGTAGACGGGCGGGCCGGAGGGACGGGGGTGGTGGTTCAGGAGGCTGGCGCGGCGTGTCAACACTGGGGGCGTTTCGACATGAATGATAAAACGAAGCAGGTTCCCGCGGCGCCTCCAGGGTGATGTCACTTGACGCTACGAATTCGTGTCCGTCATGACCTCTTTCCTCTGTTTCCTCTACTTCACCGCCGTTTTCGTTCTCATCTTCATCTGTATTGCATGTAAAGCACATTTAAGCAACTGAAGAGAGAGAGAGAGAGAGAGAGAGAGAGAGAGAGAGAGAGAGAGAGAGAGAGAGAGAGAGAGAGTAAAAAAAAATATATATATAATAATGAAAAGAGGGCAAAAAACACTAGTCCCAGTGAACGCGGAAGAGTACAATTGAAAGTGAGAGCAGAGAAAGTGAAGGGAGAGGGACAGGGATATGGGTCATTATCATCAAGAGCGCAAGTAGCACACTCTCTCTCTCTCTCTCTCTCTCTCTCTCTCTCTCTCTCTCTCTCTCAATGTTGCTTAAATGTGCTTTACGTGCAAGACGGACGAAGATGAGGAGGAGGAGGAGGAGGAGGAGGAGGAGGAGGAGGAGGAGGAGGAGGAGCGTGACGTGAGAGGAGAGGCGCGCAGGTGTGACGCAATTGGTGCTAATCAGAGCAACTTAATGCAACCCTGACATTACCCGTGTTGCGGTAGGAATCCTCAGGTATTCTTCTTTCCCTGCCTCCCTCCCATCCCTTTCTCTTTCTCTCTCCTTCCCCTTCCTGTCTCTCTCTCTCTCTCTCTCTCTCTCTCTCTCTCTCTCTCTCTCTCTCTCTCTCTCTCTCTCTCTCTCTCTCTTTTTCCCTCAGGTACTTTCCCACATAAGCCCGTGAAGCATAACGCGAAGAGTGGCTTATAATCTCGTGATGCAAGACAATGTGTGTGTGTGTGTGTGTGTGTGTGTGTGTGTGTGTGTGTGTGTGTGTGTGTGTGTGTGTGTGTGTCTGTGTGTTGTCTACTCCCCGCTCAGCCTTGTAAGTTCCCCAAACGTAAACGACATTCAGAGATAACAATGAGGAGCAGGATGGTGATAAATTTCCACTGGTTGATCTTAAGTTACTACTGCTCTTTGTTATGTCTTTTTTAACAGGTCGTCTCGTCTGCTCCTCTGCGTACTTCCTTGAACACTCGTAGTTTGCCTCCCATAGTTTACTTGAGTCACCCATTGAAACTTGTAAAGAAAACTGGAATCCTCAAAGTCGGGGAGAGGGAACTGAAGATTTTTTTTTCTGTGTTCACCTCGGTGGTCTGCTGGTCACCCAGCCAGTCTTCCCCATTACGGAGCGAGCTCATAGCTCATAGACCGATCTTCGGGTAGGACTGAGACCACATCAACACACAACACACACCGGGAAAGCGGGGCCACAACCTCTCGAGTTACATCCCGTACCTATTTACTGCTATAAAAAAAAAAAAAAAAAAAAATAGGTGAACATTAAGAGACTTGCCCATTTGCCTCGCCGCTTACCGGGCAAATGGGCAAGCCTCTTAATGTGTGGCCCCTGTTCATCTAGCAGTAAATAGGTGTGTGTGTGTGTGTGTGTGTGTGTGTGTGTGTGTGTGTGTGTGTGTGTGTGTGTGTGTGTGTGTGTGTGTGTGTGTGTGTTCATGTGATAACTACTAACCTTTCGCGCTTATGGAGACTATGAAGAATTTATTTGTGTTTTTTTGTAGGAAGGTCCTGCTGGGTAATACATTGAGAGAGAGAGAGAGAGAGAGAGAGAGAGAGAGAGAGAGAGAGAGAGAGAGAGAGAGATAACTAATTCAAGTATATTGCACATTCTCAATAATAATAATAATAATAATAAAAGCAAAATATAATAATAATGATAAGAAGAAAAGAATAAAGAAAAGAAGAAAAGAATAGTAATAACAATAGTAAAGAAATAATAGTATCTCTCTCTCTCTCTCTCTCTCTCTCTCTCTCTCTCTCTCTCTCTCTCTCTCTCTCTCTCTCTCTCCACACACAAACTCGTCTAGTCATGTACGTAGATCTTCGACGCTTTACTACATTCGTTACTTACTCAGTGTTTGCAGTTTTTGTTACTTTAGTCATTTTTTTACGTCCGTGAAGGCTGACCAGTGACCAACAAATGGAAATAGCTTTAAAATGTCCCGTAAACGTCATTAATGGGTGCTGAGGTGTTAAAATGTCGCAAGAGAGAGAGAGAGAGAGAGAGATGTATTTTTTTGCTATTCATTTTAATAAGTAGAATTCTTGTGTTATTTAAAATAGCCTTGTGTATCTCTTCCACGGAGGATGGTATAATTAAACATCATTAGCTAACTCTCTCTCTCTCTCTCTCTCTCTCTCTCTCTCTCTCTCTCTCTCTCTCTCATTAACAATACGCTATACTTTCTTCATCGGCATTTTCTTTAAACCGTTTCCTTCTTTTTTCTTTCTTTTTTTTCATTTTTTTCCGATAACTTTCCAACAAAACTTTGACAATAAAACGAAGAATGAGAGAAATATTTCCATGATCTCTTTTCTTTCAGTATTTTCTACTTATATGCTTATATTTTACTACTACTATTACTACCACCACCACTACTACTACTACTACTACTACTACTACTACTACTACTACTACTACTACCACTAGGACTCTCTACCTGTGTCTGTCTCTCTCCTCTGAGTCTTTCATTATCATACCTGCAGCTAGAAAGTGCCCTGACCTTCCTGCCGCAGACGTGAATTCATACGAAGCAAGAACTCAATTAGCACATTACACAACACGCGCCAGTCCCGCCAACACGCACTCCGGGGTTCCTCAAGACGATGATGCGGCAGCTTGAATATTGACGCGTTCTTTTCACCGGTCCCATGAAATTTAGTGTCAAATTTAATCTCTCCTTCCCTCTCTCTCTCTCTCTCTCTCTCTCTCTCTCTCTCTCTCTCTCTCTCTCTCTCTCTGGTCGTAATCGTGACGTCCATAGAGAGACTCCCCACCTCGTCTCTGCGGGAGGTCGTGGGGTCGTTGTGTATTTGTGTTGTTGCCAGTAGTGTTGGGGGGTGGGGAGCAGAGAGAGAGAGAGAGAGAGAGAGAGAGAGAGAGAGAGAGAGGAAAGGGATACAGCAAAGTTTGTTACTACGGTTTCAAATGTCTTATTTCGTGTTTGTGTGTGTGTGTGTGTGATAGTGACCACATTGTACAAACCCTGAACAGATGACTCCGCCAGTCGTGCCCTCACGGGACAGTTTCAGCCTCTCATCATCTTCGAAATCTGCGAGGAACTTTCCCGCACCCTTTCGCTTAAACATTCTTGCGATGGAAGATGTACAGTTTCACTTAAAAGCAGCAATACAGTAAGTTACGTGTTGTGCTAACTGGTGCGTGACGAGGCAGCTCAGCCCGCACTAGTGACACCATTCATTGATAAAAGGTGACTGGAATCTGTATTGGTCGTCGGTTATCTCACGGCTAAGCAAACGTATCCGTAATACACTAATACTCTACAGTGAATCATAGCTTGTGTTGATCATGGTAAACTATATATTTTTGCATATCTGTTAATTTCTTACACTATATGCAGGAAAGGGAGAACTGGGTGAGATATAGGGATAGATCTTGAAGAGGATTAAGGTTTACACTGCCAAGGTTCTTTATGCTAGCCGTGTTCTGACGTTTTTGTTGTCATTAAGAGACACCACGCCCGTAAAAAAGAGGACAAACATATCTGAACTAGTCGCCCAAATAGACAATTGTTTTATCTCACTTTAAGGTAAATAAAAACGCACCTAACTCTCGGTTTCCCTACTTTAATAATGCATCTACCTTCCCCCAACTCTTAATCTTCCGACACCATCCCCTCACACTCATCTTCATAAACAAAGTGGACGAGACGCACCTCGCGCAGCGCGTTTCCTTTTCTTTTCTTTTCTTCTTCGACGGTCTCGCTTACATGAATGTGGCCCACTTGAGGCATTACTGAGGGAGGCCCAGCAGTGGGTGAGGAGGCTCCAGGAGTGTGTTAGGGATGGAAATGTAGTGTCAGAAGAGGCAAATCCAGGCGATGCTATGTGAGGGAATAGCAATGTGTGTGTGTGTGTGTGTGTGTGTGTGTGTGTGTGTGTGTGTGTGTGTGTGTGTGTGTGTGTGTGTGTGTGTTGTCTGTGTGTGTGTGTGTGTGTGTGTGTGTGTGTGTGTGTGTGTGTGTGTGTGTGTGTGTGTGTGTGTGTGTGTGTGTGTGTGTGTGTGTGTGTGTGTGTGTGTGTGTGTGTGTGTGTGTGTGTGTGTGTGTGTGTGTGTGTGTGTGTGTGTGTGTGTGTGTGTAATTCACCACGGTCATCTGCTGGTCACCCAGCCAGTCTTCCCCATTACGGAGCGAGCTCAGAGCTCATAGACCAATCTTCGGGTAGGACTGAGACCACAAAACACACTCCACACACCGGGAAAGCGAGGCCACAACCCCTCGAGTTACATCCCGTATCTATTTACTGCTGCAGCTAGATGAACAGGGGCTACACATTAGAGGTTTGCCCATTTGCCTCGCCGCTTACCGGGACTCGAACCCGGCCCTCTCGATTGTGAGTCGAGCGTGCTAACCACTACACTAGGCGGTGTGTGTGTGTGTGTGTGTGTGTGTGTGTGTGTGTGTGTGTGTGTGTGTGTGTGTGTGTGTGTGTGTGTGTGTGTGTGTGTGTGTGTGTGTGTGTGTGTGTGTGTGTGTTTGCTTGTCCAACATGACTCGAATTAAAACACGTCATTGAATAAAAAGAAAAATAATATTACTCACATTATCTCTCTCTCTCTCTCTCTCTCTCTCTCTCTCTCTCTCTCTCTCTCTCTCTCTCTCTCTCTCTCTCTCTCTCTCTCTCTCACTCACACACACACACCGTGTAATGTAGTGGTTAGCACGCTCGACTCACAATCGAGAGGGCCTGGTTCGAGTCCTGGGAAGCGGCAAGGCAAAGGGGCAAGCCTCTTAATGTGTAGTCCCTGTTCACTAGCAGTAAAATAGGTACGGGATTTTAGTCGGGGCGTTATGGCCTCGCTTTCCCGGTGTGTGGAGTATGTTGTGGTCTCAGTCGTCCTACCCGAAGATCGGTCTATGAGCTCTGAGCTCGCTCCATAATGGGGAAGACTGGCTGGTGACCAGCAGACGACCGTCGTGAATTACACACACACACACACACACACACACACACACACACACACACACACACACACACACACACACACACACACACACACAGTATATCGAGTTTCAAGCTTAATAAAGTAGTAGAAGGTACCAAACAGTGCTAACATGTAAAAACATACTGAAAAAAGTGCCACATGCCTCAGTCTACAGTCTACACCTTAATCATTTTGCAGTGGTCTGCACTACTTGGTCTTTACTGGTGTAATAAGCTCAGGCACATTCTTCCACTCAAATACCAAGTGCAAACAGTGGAGTATGGATGAATATTAGGCTCAGGGGAACTGTCAGTTGTCCATTAATTGCATATTCACCTCGCAGGCAGGGATAAGGCAGGGGTGATTAAGACATACACAATTTTCCTCCTCCTTCTTCAGTGATGTTCTAACACGCTCTTATCTCTCCGCAGCCTCGTCGCATGGCAGCGGATTAGAAGCGACTCAAGAAGGAGATTCTTCGTTTGTTGTGTTCTCCAGCTTTCCCACATTCTCTCCGGAAGGTGACGGCACACAAGGCAGCACGTCCCATGCAGTTCCAGGTGCTGTCAAAAGAGAATCAGGTCATGATGGCAGCAGCGCCTCGCCCCACGGTGTTCCTCTCTCGATCAGCGAGGTCGAGGGGCTTAGCAATGACAGAGACATCACCACTAGTCAAGATGACACTCCAAATACTGGAATCTTTTTGTTCACTACACTCATGAAGGATAAACAGCATCAGACAATCTCAGATGCTGAGGACTCCGCAACTACAGTAGCTGCTGACGACTCTACTACCCTCTTCGATATGACTATGACCGAACCAACCGTAGCACCTGTCGTCATACAGGCCGAAAGTGTTCCGCTCACTCCTTCCTCAGCCATCGTAGCAAAATCACCAGAACGTCCACGAGAAAAAGAATCTAATATGGACAAATTACATGACAGCAACAGTCAAAGCCAACCTGATGAAACTGCACAGGCTGAGGTTTCAGTATCCGTTGGCTCACTTGCTTCTAGACTACAAGGATTGAGGCCAAACCCCAGACACACAACTAGGGCAGTGCAAGAAAGAGAAGAGAAGGAAGAGAATTTCTCACAGCAGATGACTCTGGCAGAAAGGCTGAAAGCCTTGCAAGCTAGACGTGCCCAAAGGTTCGGCTCTCTGGCTAGACGAGATCGCGGCCAACTAAGACGCGAAAATCTCAGACCCAAAAACACGGATGACGCTGTACAACGGCGTCGTGGAAATCTCGCTGCTGCACGTGCATCAGAAGATGAGACACGACAGAAAACATTTTCCGTATCAATTGAACCCAAAGATGTCTTCATAAGCCCCATGCCTGAAAAAGACAACGAAGGGGAACGTGGAATAAAAGAAACGCATGACCTGGTCGGTGAAGAATCAACTCTGAGCCACACAACTCCTGAGCAGGCCAAATCGACTTTCTCACCAGCCACCTCGGCACCTTCAAGCTCTAATAATAAAAAACTTCAGCGTAAATCATACGCCGAACGACTTCGAGAACGCCTCCAAAAGAGGCGAGAAAGAAATCGCAATGCCACTCTTGAAAGATTGCGTAATTCACGTCCAAACAGTACCGCAAGGCCACAAACACCTCGAAGACCCAAGCCAGAAGATAACAATCAGAGCGAAACCCTTCCTAGAAATAACAATCCTCGTCTCACTGCCGGTCAGCGGCGGAGACAGGAGCTACTTAAAAGGTTAAAACACCGCAGCTCTACCCCACGACCTCCTGGGCCTCTCTCCCTCAGAGAGAAATTTGATCAGTTGCAGAACAGAAACAGGTTCATTCCTACCAGCAAACCTAAACAAACAACTCTTACGACTACTTCAACCACCACAGATATTCCTCTGAGCACGACACCGATCACCATGACACAACCAACTACCACCATTAGGACAACACCAGCGCTTGTTTTCACCACATGGCCAATAACACAAGAGTCTGCCACAACAACGCCGATCACAACAAGCACCACACCACAACGAGTCACGACCATTAGAACAACACCCTCGCTTGCTTTCACCACCTGGCCAGCGACGCAAGAGTCTGATGACGACAATTTCCTTGTTACAGTTCCGTCAACTACTGAAGCAGATGAAGATTCCAGAAGATCACAGATCAGGCTGATGATTGATGCCATGCTAAACTCCAAAGGACTCTCTGGGACCACAACAACAGAGCAGGTCCTTTCCTTCTTAGAACAAGTAACCTCTAGACCGATCTTCACTGAAACTACGGAATCTCTCCGCAGTGTCACAACAGAACGCAGCAGTCACTCGAGGCCAACATTCTCTTTTGCGGCATCTGCTGGTAAAGAAGGCCGCCCATCCGTTACTCACCCTCGAGATCGCCCTACCCTGTTCCAGCATTTTCCTTCCCTAGCAGATAAGCTAGCAGGATCTCACTCACCTAAGAAGTCAAAATTTCATCCAACGCCTCCAGCAGCAAGTGACACACCAGTAACTTCTACACATGAAAACAAGACATCAACCAACAACCGACGCATCATCAGCCTCTCCGATCTCTTGGCTGGTGGCAATAATGTACGTGCCTCTGCCGAATTGCCTCATCGCACTGCTGAGGAAACAAATACTGATAGCACAACTATAATTTCCGAAGTGGAAACATCTTCATCTGCAGGTATGACAACAGTGGGTACGGAAATGGATATTTTACCGACAACACAACTATCTATGGAAAAAACTACAACAGAGGATGAACGTGTCAAAGATCTCATCTCAAAGTTATTGGCTCAAGGCGTGATAACCATGCCTGCCCCTAGTGACTCAGACACTGTGACATCAGGTATGGAGGGTGACCAGTCCACAACAACAATCCCTGACACTTCCTTTGGCCTGGAGGACACTCAGGCACCACCTAGAGAATCGATCAAGACTTTTGAACTGGACCCTCATATGTCCACAGAAACTGACAAGTCCCAAACTCAGTCAGATTTCATGCCTCCTCTCCACTCTGAAGAGCCACAGCTTACCCGTGGCGCTCCCCGGAGGAGGCCTCCCATCTTATCCACATCTTCTTCCACTGATAGTCCCTTAGTGTCCTTAGATGATGTGATGGACACCACTATCAGGTTAAATACCGACATCACAGAGGTAACAGAGATCCCACCAATCACTACTACATCTGATACTATACTTCATACATCGTCGCCTCACATTCAAGAAGAATCCACACTTCCTGACACAGGAGATTTGGGTGAAAATGAAATAGATATCGTCAATTCGAAAGACAATCTACAATCTCTGATAAGAGGCTTTGTCATCCCATCTGTTCGTCCCGAACTGGCAGCAGTAAATCACGTTCTTGGTTTCTCCTTTACAACAGATGATGTGGTTGACCTTGTTGAAGTTAACATCGAGAAGCCTCAAGTGCCAGACGATAGTGATACTCTCTTTGACGATATGGAGACAGCCGCGACAGAGCAAGTTATGATTACCACAAGTTTTTACCAAAATGATGACCTAACTCCAACCCCACTCAATCTGGATGTAACATCCCTCTCAGTATCTGAATCTTCCCCACAGATTCACAGTACAACTGAGGCCACAGATTTATCCAGGGAGACTGCTACATCGCACTTTCCAACAGTTACTGTAACGCAACCAGCTGGTGATGAAATGACAATGTTTACAGAAGAGTCAAATCCTTCCGATGATTTGGAACTTGGCACAACAGAGCCAATATCGGCCATCACAACTTCTCATCAGATTATCACAGAGTCGTCAACGATACAAACATCATCAACGCCAGATGCTATTGTTTTCCTAGCCAATGAAACGCCCTCTACAGACAAGGGGTCAACTCCAAATTCAGTTTCTGCTGATAACCAGGACAGTCTAATACCTAAACCTCAACAGCCTGAAAGTGACAATGTGACTGCTTCCCTCCAAAAACTGTTGCGTCAGGGTGCGTTAGACAAAGCTGATGCTTTGCTCAATGATTCTACAGGTGCCTTCCATGGGGTGTCTGAGGCAGTTATGCGAGAAAGGCTTCATCTTCTCAAACTCGTGAAGGAGCGAAAAGATAGCAAACTCAACCATGAACAATTACGCCCTACATCGAAATCCCCCACGATTACCAGTAGATTCAGTCTTAGCGAACTGCTTCTTAAGAAAACTTCAGGAGAGATGACCGAATCAGAAGTAACACTGAAACCCTCTCTCAGCAGTCTTCAGCCCAAAGAGGAGACAGAGGTCACAACAGAGGCTCTTGAGCCTCATTCCGTAGTCAGAACAACTGTGATAGAAGAGACACAAAAAGATACAACTAATAGAGCAAAGACAAGTGATGCTATGAAACGATTCCTTGAGCTCAACAGACACGCCTTACAGGCACTCAGAGCCAAGAATAAAGCTACATCAACTACCAAGGCATCAACACTTTCTACCACTACCTCTACGACCCCTGCGACATTGCAAACCATTCCAAATTTAACATCAGAGTTAACAGAGTCAGATAGTCAAGGAAATTTTCCTGTAATATCTGAAGTCACTCCCCAAAGTCAAGTAATTGCCTCTGATATTCCTGAAGAGACAGGACAGCCTCGTGAAGAAACCAAAGAGCGACCCTCGTTACTCTTGAGGCCTGTTTTACTTCGCCCACAGAAAAGCGAGATCTCAACCCAAGAAACACCTCGAAGCCATATTCCATCCACCGTCAGCCCCATATCAGCCTCTCTTGACGAAATATCTCATCCTCCAATGCCTACTCAGCGCTCGCGAATCCCACCACCCTTTCGCCTGAGACGTCCTCACCCACCTACTAAGTTTTCCATTACACGACAGCAGCAGCAGGCAGATTCCCCACTCCCGAAAAAAACATCAGAAGATGCAGTGGAAAGTCAGAAGGTTAAAGTGCCTATCACCATCCGCCCTCTATTACATCCTGCAAGCATCCCTAACACCAGCGATGCCTCCATTACGACAGGTATGATAAAAACTGATGACCCAAACAAAGACCTTGATATGGTGAGGACAACACTTGGATTTCAGTCTGCAGAAGCCCAAACAGAAAGACCAGATGATGAAAGGTTCACAACTTTGGCGTCATTGCTAAAGAGGAAGCAAACCTCGAGCACCAAATTTAATCATGGAAAACCAAAAACAACCTTGCTGCCTAAGACAACAACAGACAGCACGCCTGAGGTGACAATACAGCCTGATAACGAAACTCTTCCTCCTGTCACTCTACCTGAGCAAGAGGAAGTTACAACACAACAGTTGTTTGACGAGAACCAACCCAAGTCAGTCCCGCAAGATGATCATAATATCTCTCTTAGACCTGCATCTGTCAGGGGAACCTTCTTGGCGACAGAAGGAATGACCGCTGAGCACGTGCCTCCTCCATTCAACTTTCACAACAAAAACACAGACTTCCAGACAAGGCTTCATGGAACGTCCAATGGAGCCTTCAACCACGGAGTTACATCCTTTAATGCCCCTCCCGGCGTACCACTTCCTTTCCCTGTCACTAGTGCTCCAAAAGCTGTCTTTCCTACCACCGCTCCAGCAATAACTTTTGAACCAACATCCATCCCATCAGGGTTCCCAACTAAAGAGGAAGGACACGATCTGGACGCATCTACCACCACAGATTCCCCGTTATCCTTTCCCACCAATCCATTGGATTTCGAAATCCCTACAGAAACACCGAGCCCACCCAAACTAACCTTCGATATGGATAGAAGCACTTCACCTTTAGGCTTTAACTTCCAGCTTCATCGCAAATCATCAACTACAGATGGAGGTGCTCTTACTACTGGCAGCGATACTCATCAAAGTAAGCCTCTGCAAGTTCTCTTTTCCACCACTACTGAAGGAACCAGATTACCAACCTTCACACTCGGTCAAAACGAAGCATTTTTTACAGATGACAACGCCAAGGAAACACCCATTATCATCCCAGTGACGGAGATTCCTTTGGTCACAACGCCCATCACCACTGCCACACCTCGTGTGATCTTGCTCACCTTACCTGTGGCAAATGGTTCAGTGACAGCCGACAGCCTCCTCCCAGAAACTACCTCCTTTCAGGAAGAGTCATCTGTACCTTCTACCACCACCTTCACAAGCTCCACTAACCGCAAGAACTTGCATCCCAAAGAGTCACTAGCTCCTCCACCAGACATCATGCACATGATAACAAAAGGCGTCACGATTACCTCGACGGAAGGCATCATCGATAGAGTACTGTCTCATCATGAATCGGTGCCACAGCCGCCACCACCACCACACTCCCTTACCTTTTCGCTCCCAACCAATCCCACCGTCCTTCATCCAGACCAGAATCCTCCAGAAAGCGTTTTCCAAACAGAAGCTGAGACTCTCAGCATAAGAATCCAGTCAGAATCTTTGCTCAAGAACAAGGAAGAAAAGAATCTTCAAGGCGTTGGAACATTGAGACAGCAGCAACACGGAGTGCTTGACACAGTCAGACCAAATCTTCAAGGAGGTCATCTGAACCTCAATGAACTTCGTCAACGCCAATTAGGGGGGAAGGTAACTGCCGAAGTGTCTCACGGTTCGCATGCATCGTCTGGATTACAAGAACAGCAAACACACAATCAGATGATCTTAGGACAGACGAATGCACCACGTCAACAGATCTTTCAGGAAGGACAATCGGTGACAGGTCAGCAAATTTTTCATAGTCTGCAGAAGCCTTCAAGTGAGCAAAAAGTAATATCAGGACAACACAATATAGAACAGCATGTAGCTGAGGAGGGGCGAGTTAAATCTATTCAGGAGGGTCAAATAATACCAGATCAACTTAATGTTGAAGTTACACAGCGACATAAAGAGGGACAAAGCGATCAGCATACTGTGGACAACCAGCACATTCACACACAGGGACAAGAGTTACCTGGTCAGCAAGTTGTACATCAACATGCCATCGAACAGAGAAAGGGACCAGCTGAAGGACATAACCCACAACAACAACATTCACTGAAACAAGCACAAGGAGGATCATTTCAGTTTGATGCTTTGAATCAGGACACAGTTGTACAGAGTGAAGCAAACCTTGATGAACATAAGATAACGACTCACCAAAATCCTGCTGACGAACAACTAACGCTCCATCAGCCCACAACCGTACAAGGACATGGCGTACCGTTGGAACAAGTCATTGAGGTGCAAAGTGTACTTCACAGATTAGAACAAGAACAAGGTAAGCTAAGTCAGCATGCTCAACAACCCGAAAAACATTTTGATCAAAATCTCCAGGATCAGCAAGATTCTCAAGGTCAACATGACGTTCAAGGACAAAATATTCAAACTCAGCATAACTTGCAAAGTAAGGTAATCCAAGCTCAGCCCAACCCACAAGGACACATCATTACCATTCAAGCTAACCCACAAGATCAGCATAACCAACAAGGTCAGCATATCCTACAAGAACATACAGCTCAAGATCAGCATAACTTTCAGAGCGATTTAATTCACGGCCAGCATAACCAAGAGGGACAGCATAATATTCAAGGACAAATTATTCAAGATCAGCATAAACAAGATCAGCATAGCATTCAAGGGGATATCTTTCAAGATCAGCATAACCAAAATCAGCATAGCATTCAAAAAGAAATGACCGAAGATCAGCAGAACCAAGACCAACATAATATTCAAGGAAAAATCATTCAGGTTCAGCATGATCAGGATGAGCATAACATTCAAGGTCAGATCATTGGAGACCAGCATAATCAAGACCAGCATAATATTCAAAGACAAATTATCCAGGTTCAACATAATCAAGGTCAGCAAGACCATACGCAAGACCAGCCTAACCAAGGTCAGCATAACATTCAAGTTCAGCATAACCAAGATCAACATAACACTCAAGAACAGATAACTCAAGATCACCATAAACAGGGTCAGCATAAGGAAGATCAGCATAACATTCAAGTGCAAACTATTCAGACTGAGCATGACCAGGATCAGCATAACACTCAAGGGCAGGTTATTCAAGATCAGGATAATCAAGGTCAACATAACCTTCAAGGGCATAACCAGCAGAGTACTCAAGGCCTGGTTATACATAGTCAACAAAATTCTCAAGATCAGCATAATTTCCAAGGGCAGACAACTCAAGATCAGCATCACCAGCAAGGTCACCCGGATGGTCAAACACATATTACTCAAGGTCAGAGTAAAATTCAGGAAGAGATTCACAATCAGCACCAGCCACAAGCACAGAGCACCCAGCCTCAGCGCACACCTGAGAGACAGACACCATCCACACATGGGAGACAAGAACAACCATCTTCACAGCCGCAGCGCGAACAGCCTCAGCGTAGCGAACACACAACCAAAGAACAGGAACAAAGAGACCAAGGGCAAAGTGAGGTGAGCCGCGGGCAAGCAACACCCAAACAGCCTACTCAGACTCATCAGAAGATTTTTCGTGGCGGACAAACATCAACGGCCTCACAGAACCAGCATCAACGTCAGCATGATGGGAGACAGCAAACAACAGAGGAAGCACAACGCCAGCCTCAACCAAATTCCAGGAGAGGAAAATTTATTTCAGGTGATGCAGTTCAGGGAGTTCAGCGAGTGGTAGTAGGGAAGCAAAGCTCCAGAGGCCGAGTGAGAGTCCAAGATGCACTCGGCTCAGGAGGAACGATCATCCGAGGACAGAGTGTTGTCCCGCCTGTCAAAACAAAACAGACTTCCAACACCCGATTTCGACCACAGCAACAGAAGGTTCAAGTGGAAACACGACGGGGACTTGCAGCAGAAGGCAGCCCTCAAGGTCCTCCACGCAACGCGCCAGCCCACCGCGGCTCCATTGGCCACTTCAACAACTTGGCAGCCGGATTCATTCGCGGCCCAGCAAACTCCTTCATTACAGGATTTCCAAGTCAGGAACCTGAGAATACTACAAGCGGCAATGACGGAGACGTTCCCGTCACCATCCTCCCCGAGGCGTTTAAGGTTCCTGTCACACCCTCGTTGTCCGTTAATGGCTCACTAACGCCGGGCAGCGGACAGCCCTCTGCCACTCCCCACGCTACTAACCCCCCTCTCCATCACGCCGCAGACCTCTCCACGCTAAACCCAGAGTCACACCACGACATCTCCCTTCATGACCCAGAACGACATTCCTCCTCCTCCCCTTCCTCTTTATCTTCCTCCATGACCTCTAACACACATGATGATTCTCTAACAACTCCTGTGCCTGTAACACTGACGCCACATACCCTCAGTCCTCAAGACACTCCCGGACACACCTTCACCTTACATTCTCCTACCGAAGCCTCTCTTTCGCCGGTCAGCGATCCCACCACCTCATTGTTATCCCCTCCAATAGATACCCACACTCCATCAGTAGAGCCCTTCACACCTCGCTTGCAAACGACACCTGACGCCTCTCCTCCAACCCTTCTTCCCCATCTCCCAAGCCATGACCAGCCACCTCCCCCTCCTTCACTGCCTAAAGGAGGAGACCTGATTACCACCTCCTCCCCAGCGATCAATACAGTTTCCACTAATGTCAGCCGCAGACCTGGCGTGATCGCAACAACTACCTTCCTTTCTGACTCTCCTAATACCAATTCCTCCACCTCTAGTTCACTTCCTATGATCTCCCATACTACCAACTCTCCACCTCATACCACCTTCACCACCAGTCACCCTCACTCTCCCCCAAACCTAACTACGCCATTTAAGACCACCTCCTTAACTTCCGGTAAGAACAGTGATCCTCTGCCTTCCACTGTCACCCAATCATTGCCACATCCACCCGTCCTGGCCCAGTCCACTCCTATTCCTCGTACCTTCAGCCAGTCACCCACTACTTTGTCTCCACCATCCTCTGATCAAAATTCTATCATTGGCCTTGTTCCTCCTGGGCCTCGTGTCTCTAATCAACCTGCCTTTATCTCAGAGAACAACAGTCACTCAGGTTTAACTCCTCCCAACAACGGAGGAGTTTCCCTCACTAACACACGCTTGTCTGTTCCTCCAACAACTTTCCATCCTACTTTTTCAAAATCTCCCGTGTCAAATGTATTAGGCATCTCTTCTATTCTCTCCCCACCTCCTTTAACCAGACCCTCAACCATTAGTCCTCAAAATCCTGGTCCTGAAGATATAAATTCCATCATTCTCGATTCTGATCCTCCAAGAGTTCTTCCTCCAGTCACTCAATTTCCCTCTTCTCATCCTCCAGTCTCTGATCCATTTATAAACGACGACTTTACAACTCCTTCTCTATTGCCCATCACGCCAACCACTAGCCATCCTTCCACTAATCCACCAGTCACCTTCATTCCTATTTTTGATTCTCCAGGTAGCGGTTTTTCAAGTTTCAGTCCACCTATTACAAGTTTCAGTTCTGTCAACGGGAACACAAATGCTCCAGGCAGAGGCTTCTTTAGCTCATTTAATTTTGACTCCCCAAATGCAATCATTCCCATTTTCAGCCCTCCATCCACATCCGTGCCGCTACTCGACCCTCCGCAGCTTAACTTCACTATTCCTGACTCCCCTCAGCACTCTCTTCCAGACTCTTTCCCACAATCTCCACAGCAGCGCCCCTTCACCTTCCCTTCTACCACCACTCAGTCCACCACTGCATCCCCAGCTTTCCCCACCTCAAGTCCTCCTTCATTTCACATCACTTCCACACCTCCTGGCCTCTTCCACTCCCCATTCCTCCTCCTTCCCACCCGCTGTGCTGCAGAGTGATGGAAGTCTCCACATATCTCCACAGCGCCACACACCACAGTCCCCTCCCATCATCACTACTAGTAACACTCCTTCCTTCTCCACCACCCTAACACCGCGTCCCCAGGAAAGACTCACCACCACACCTTCCGCCCTGGACTTCGGCATCCCTAACACACCTGTAAACCAGCAGGGGAACATTCACCTCTTTGACGATCCTCCTTCGAGTCTCACCAGTCAGTTTAGGTTCCCTCTCGGGAGCACGCGATCATCCGACCCCCAGAGATTGATACCGACCCCTGTTCCCACAAATCCTCCAGCGCAACCTCCCTCCAGCACTCTCCAGTCCTTCAGTGATCAAGAGGGAACAAGCCAGCCTCTGCTCTCATTCCCAGTCATTCCTCAGTCTCAATTCGTCTCAACTCCGAGCTCTTTTTCTCCCTTCCCTGATACTTCCCCAGCCCTCACCAGCACTTCACTCCCCCTCTCCTCCCCCGCTGATGATGGGTCTGTTCTCATCTCCAATTCTCGTGACCCTTCCTCTCAGTCATTCGGAAGATTCCAGTCTCCTTCCTCCCTTCTAGATGGGTTCACGCCTTCCACTCATTCCTCCTTTCCTCTCTTAGTTTTTCCTCCGTCTTCCATTGCACCAAGTTCTTTTTCCTTTTCCTCGCCTCCTTCTTTTTCTACCTCCCAGTCTCCAATTACACCTGCTTCCTTTTCTTTGTCCTCACCTTCTCTCTCCACTACTCCGTCTCCCATCTCCTCGTCTTCCTTTTCTACTCCAGAGTCTAATGTCTCCTCTTCTCCTTCCCTTGCATCGCTTCTTCTTCCAAACTCAACACCCCTGTTTTCTGTTTCCTCTGATCCCTCCCCCTCATCACCATCCTCTTCCAGGAACACTGCCCGTTCCTCTTTTCTTCTCCCCAACACTCCCTCTCCATTGGTGACCACTACTCCCTTCCCCTCATCGGCCCCTTCAACGTTCATTCCTTTCACTACCTCTCCCTCTTCTTTTCTCATTCCTAATTTTCCCATCACATCATCCGCATCAACTTCCTTCCCATCACTCCCTCCTTTCACCTCTCCTCAACAGACTACAACAGACTTTCCTACTCTCTTCCCCAACACTCTCTTCACGTCACCAATAAGCACCTTCTCCTCGCCCACGCCTTCTACTTTCCCTCCGCGACAAACATCAACGAACGCCCCCACCACCTCCCCCTCCCCAACCCCTCGGTCACCCACACCCCGCACACGCACTAACAAACCCAAACGAGTACCAAAAAGGCGGCGTAATAGAGGCAAAAAGCGATTCCCTACAACTAGCATCCCGATCACCCTCACCACCACCACCACCACCTTGTCCCCCAACCTAGACCATGACGTGCTCTCCTTATCCTCCACCACCGCCATCCCCTCCACAACACGCGGGCCATCTCTCCCATCCTTCGACGGAGGAACAGAGAGTGTGAGTCCCTTATCCTGCAGGAGGCGGTGCAGGAACTGTCTTCGTGCTCAGTGACATCGTAACGTCAAGCCAGCAATGAGAATGTCTCCTCGAACAATCTCCTATCATGGCTTCATTAACCACTGAATTAACTAACAGTACCTAATCACTGTCTTAACAATACTAATCTCTCATACAACAGCAATCATGCAGACACTTCCTGGCGCCGCCCCACGCTTCTTAATGCTTTATTTAGTTGTAGACTAACATGTCAATTAACAACTAACGCCATCATTGACTAACAGTTATTAACCTATAGCCACTCACGTTCCGGTATGATGCTGTGTGTGTGTGTGTGTGTGTGTGTGTGTGTGTGTGTGTGTGTGTGTGTGTGTGTGTGTGTGTGTGTGTGTGTGTGTGTGTGTGTGTGTGTGTGTGTGTGTGTGTGTGTGTGTTGGTAGCGGTATTTCTTAAGTAAACGTCTCTAAACTTACACGTAAGCATATACACCCCACACACAAGCACCCTGTACCCGCGCACATACGCACGCACGCACGCACGCACACACACACACACACACACACACACACACACACACACACACACACACACACACACACACACACACATTCATGGAATATCAAGCCAGAATTCAAAGGAAGTCAACTGAGGGACACGATCAGAAACCAGGTCGTGGGTCATTGTGGGGTTTGTTAAGTAATCAAATGTATTTCATTGTATAATGCAAAGGTCAAAGATAAGAGATTGAGAGATTGTAATTTGTATAGATAACTGTAATGTAAATGGATGACTGAGAATGAAATTGTGATAGTGACACGATAGGCAAGAAGCAACGGCGCTGTCTTGAGGCTCACTAAGGTTCACTCTGTCTGCAGGAAGCAAGGCGGGGGTTGCCTTTATCCCAAGACCCTGACGGAGACGAGATCCCGGGGCAGGCCGGCATTGACTACCCGATCCGGACCAACATCCCGGTGACTTCTTTCATCTGCAGCCCCGCCATGGCCAACAGGATGTTTGCTGACCCCGACACGTCCTGCCAGGTGAGTGACACCTAAGAGAGCGACAGGTAAAGTTATGCAAAGCCCAAGTTCAATAACACTCGAGTTTAGTGATACACATTGTCCTGTCCTGCCATGGGTAACAAAATTGAAGGCTGACGCCAGTTTATAGGCTCCCTACTTATCCAGCCAAGCTGTACTTGAGGCCACGTCCTATTCATCTCAATACTTCAGCTCTTTTCCACGCCTACATACTCATAGTTCCTATTAGATTTCTCTTCTAGGACCATTAAATACTTCATTGTAAATCTAACTACTGTGATTACCTACATAATTTGCAATGCTGCATCCTGCTGGAGTCTCACTAATCTCTGTCCCCGACAGGTGTACCACGTGTGTAGTGGCGACCACAAGTTCTCGTTCCTGTGCCCAAAGGGAACTCTCTTCAACCAGGACACGTCGGTGTGCCAGTGGTGGTTTACCGTGGACTGTGACCGCCAAGCCCGTCGCCTGGCCGAGGTGAGGGCCCTCGGCTGAGACGCCATGGCAGCCTCACACTGAAGAAGCCAGTGATGAGCAGAGGCTCTGGGGCGTGCGAAGTTCACTCACCATGTACAGAACTAAGACTTTTCAGTGTTACCGATAAAGTGCATGACTGTCTTGTCTGATGGAGCAGCAAGAAGCAGCTGCAGGCCTGCAAGAGGCGCAGCTCAGGCTCCAGTAAATGTTTTCCGAGAGACTGTTTGTGCTGCAAGTCACTTTGGTCAGAACGAAGCAGTCTGTGGCGCGTTAAATTATGTTCTCGTGTGTATTTGTGTTGCAGGCCAGCCAGTGTGTGTGTGTGTGTGTGTGTGTGTGTGTGTGTGTGTGTGTGTGTGTGTGTGTGTGTGTGTGTGCGCGCACCCGCCCGCGCGTTCTTGCGCGCCTGGTGTAGCCCCGTTCCCCTTAGCAGCGGGTGTCGCGGGCAGCTTCTCTTCCCTCTGTATCATAATACCTTCAACGCACTGTATCAATAAATGTTTCCCATTGTTTATTGACTCTTTCGCTGCCACTCCTGCCTCCCAGCTGCTCCTTCCGTCGAGTCAATTCGGAACAGCCCATGTGACGAGCCCCAGCGACGCCCCCGCCCAGAGCGACACTGTCTTTCTCTCCTCGCACACTGAAAGAACACAAAAAACAATATACAAGGAGTAGAGTCGCTTTAATGTACGCGGAGGTGAGGCCCAGGTGAGGGTGGTGAGGGCCGCTGGGGTGTGCTGCGTGAACGAATGGCTGGGTGTAGGGTGAGGCGGGAACGCGGGGAGGGTGTGTGTGGGTGTATGGCAGAGGGGGAGAGTAGAGGGCAGGAGATGGCAGGGAACGGGGGTGAGGAATGGAGGGGGCGACAGACCGCCACCAACACACCCCGAGGGAAGGAAGCTGTCGACACTCCAGAAATACCCGCTGGGCCCCCACCTCCACCACTATTCCTGCTCTTCCACTCCCACCACTTTGCCAACCACCATCACAACCTGTAACACTCCAACAATCACTACAACCACATCAACTTCGTCACCACATATTCCCACAATCACCACTATCGCTATCATCACTTACACTCCCTAGCTGTAGAAGGAGAAAATATGAACGAAAACCACAATAAAGGAAAAAAGAAAGAATACGAAAGAAGGAGATACAGAAAGACAAGGAGGGAGAAGCAAACTGAAAACAATATATGTACGCAACGATGACACATACACACACACACACACAAGAGTCTACAATATATAGTGTGGTATCTGTGCCTTTCACCCCAACACACACTCGACATCCAGCACTAAACATAACGCAGCACGCCGTAAACACACGCTCCTCTTCCTGTTCATCTTCCTTCTCGTTTTTCTTTTTCTCCTCCTCCTCCTCCTCCTCCTCCTCCTGTGCCTCCATCTCCCTCAAGTGGCATACTCCCTCTCCTCCTTCTTCTCCCCCTCCTCTTCTACCTCCCCTCCCTGTCCTTTTCAGACGTCCAAAAGAGGCTGAGACAGAGCAGGACAAGACAGAGAGTGAAGGCTGTGAAGGTGACAACGAGAGCCATGAGGACCGCGGACTGAGGCGTGGAGGAGAGCTGAATTGTGTTCTGGAGGTGGAGTTCCGTACATGGACGCCCCACACACACACACACACACTCTCTCTCTCTCTCTCTCTCTCTCTCTCTCTCTCTCTCTCTCTCTCTCTCTCTCTCTCTAATCCCCATCTTTTCCTCTCTTCCTCTTTTACAGTGCCATTAACAACATCAACTCCTATCATCGTCACGACTATTATTTCCATCATCGTCATTACCGCCACCATTATCGTCATCACCACCACCATCACCATCACCACCATCACCACCATCACCCTCACCTCCAGCGCCGCCTGACACACCTCACACGCACCACATTAATTAGTGCGGAAGGTGAGCTGTTTTTCATCTCACCTGGCGCGGCGCTCTCTCCCCTCCGCTACCTGCCCCTCAGCCCCACGTCCAATCCATCCCCCATCCCCGATTTACCGCCCCCTCTCCAGCACACGCGCTGCCTGCCGCCTCACCCACCTGGCAAAAAACTTACTCAATTCATTAATCCCCAGCCTTGCATCAGGTGAGCCAGTCTTTTTTCTATTACTTATTTATTTTCCTAGCGGTAAATATTAAGAGTTTCCATTGTATTAGAGTTTAGTGAAGTATTTTGTTTTATTTTTGTTATGATTTTTTTTTTTTCTTATTTTGCTGGAAGGTTCAGTTTCTTTTGCAATACTCGAGAATGTTGTAATGAATGGAAAGAGCGGTGTGTGTGTGTGTGTGTGTGTGTGTGTGTGTGTGTGTGTGTGTGTGTGTGTGTGTGTGTGTGTGTGTGTGTGTGTGTGTGTGTGTGTGTGTGTGTGTGAGAGAGAGAGAGAGAGAGAGAGAGAGAGAGAGAGAGAGAGAGAGAGAGAGAGAGAGAGAGAGAGAGAGAGAGAGAGAGAGAGAGAGAGAGAGAGAGAGAGAGAGAGAGAGAGAGAGAGAGAGAGAGAGAGAGAGAGAGAGAGAGAGAGAGAGAGAGAGAGAGAGAGAGAGAGAGAGAGAGAGAGAGAGAGAGAGAGAGAGAGAGAGAGAGAGAGAGAGAGAGAGAGAGAGAGAGAGAGAGAGAGAGAGAGAGAGAGAGAGAGAGAGAGAGAGAGAGAGAGAGAGAGAGAGAGAGAGAGAGAGAGAGAGAGAGAGAGAGAGAGAGAGAGAGAGAAAAAAAAAATTGTGTGTGTGTGTGTGTGTGTGTGTGTGTGTGTGTGTGTGTGTGTGTGTGTGTGTGTGTGTGTGTGTGTGTGTGTGTGTGCGCGGACCATAAACCAGTGCGTGCAGGATGGGATAGAAATCATCTCCATTTATCGACATTTTGCATTCAGTATACCATGAAACTTTCTGAACGGCTTCCTGTACACAAAACCAAACTGTCACGAGCGTCACGTCGAGTACTTGGGCGGGACTTTGAAGGAGGACACGCACACGCCATCACGATACACAGATACATGACGCACATAGGTAACAGTGGCATGTAACACCTAAGGCAACACAACAAACACTACGCCCATCACACTCGGGTAACACTGATGCTCCTTGACTGACCACGGATTCCCAGACGTGCAAGGTGTTACGTACGACCCTAATTACTCTTTAAACCAAGAAAGATCAGGTGTTCTTTCCTCACTTAAAAATAAACTAGTAAAATTATTCTATACATTCCCCTTAAACTTTTGTACTCCTCTACCTATCTATCTACCTTCACACACACACACACACACACACACACACACACACACACACACACACACACACACACACACACACACACACACACCAGGCAGGGGTGGCCGATGTAAACAGTTTACAGTAGCGCCAACCTTCGGGTCTGGTTTACGAGAGGCTGTGTCCATGTCGGCCCAGAATATCGTTTGGTGCCGGGCTGCGTAGGCCGGCACGTGCCTCCCCCCTCCCCACTCCATCCATCCATCCTTTCCTCCACGTCTCTCTTTTCTTACCTGTCTTCCTCCTACCCTCCTTCCCTTCCTCTGCTATATGCCCTTCCTCCTCTGGCTGACTTTTTCTCTTCATCTTTTTTTTTTTGCCATTATTCTTCTGTTTATCTCCCTCGCTGCTTCATTTCTTACTTCTTTGCATTTTTTTATTGTTGACTTCTATTATGCTTCCACATTTTCCCATAGATTTCATTACATTGTTTTTTTCCCTCCCTCTCTTTGTAAAGACTGAACGCCACACCTTTCCTCCCTCCTAATGCCTTCCTCCTCCCTTCCCCTCCTTTCCCTTCTCTTCCCTCAACAGGCGAGCAAAGCAACATAAAAGTTAACTACCGCCCATTTTCTCCCTCACTCCTCCATTTTTTTCCTTTTCCTTTCTTTCCTCCTCCTTTCTTCCCATCCTCCCATGACTTCCTCTATCTTTCATTTCCTCTTTCCACTCCTTCCCTTTTTTTCTGCAATCTTTAGTTCACACCTTGTCCTTCCTTCAAGTACTCCCCGCAGGCAACCAGGCGAGCAGTTCAGCTTGTCACCACCACCCCCAGCCTGCTTTCCTGCCTCCCTGTCTCCCATACCTCCTGCCTCGCCCCCATGCCCTGTCTGCTTCCCTCCTTGCGTCACAGCCCCTCAGTGACGCATAGATTATCTCTGTCTTGCCTCCATTCACGCCCAGCCAGTCATACCACCAGCCTCTAGAAGCAGCAGCAGGTGGAGTGGTGGAGTGGTGAAGGTAAGATATGGTTCATCCCTGTCGCTTTAATGATGATGATGATGATGATGATGAATTTTTTCTTTAGATAGAGGACACTGATCTAGGGAAACCAAAAAATGAGAAAGAAAAGGCGTTGGTCTCCGAAGAACAGTGATTATTCAAATTTGGATGATATGTGTCAAGAAATCTCCACCTTTAAAAAGATAGGAAGAAGGAAATACAGGTGAGATGATGATGATGATGATGATGATGATGATGATGATGATGATGGTGTGGATGAAGATAAGGATGAGAGTGGTTGTGATGGTGATGGTGGTGATGGTGGTGGTGGTGGTGGTGGTGGTGGTGATGTGTCGGAGTTACCTGATAGTCCAGAGACGAGGTGTGTTAGTCTCCTGCACCCACGTGAACCATGAAATTGTAACCGTAATGGACTGGGAACCGGAATCGCTGTGAGTTCCCATGAGTTCCGGCACCAGTTTCTTTCCTGTCATACTATTCACTGGTGTTACTTGACGCTCAGTAAAAAGATAAAGAAAAAAAAACAGAAATAAAAAAAAATGAATGAAGGGAAAAAAGTAAGGAGGAAGGAAAGAAAAAAAATCAGCCGGCCTCTCCTCACCTGAACGCAATGGTGTGGCGGCTGCACGATGGATGCTTGCAGTCTGCCCTCGTCACGGCCAGCGAGGGATTTCCCCACCGTGTCTGTCAGCAGCGTCCAGCGGCCTGCCGTCTTTCACAATGATATTTTATCTAAAGACAAAGTTCGCGTGTGTGTATTGCGTCCTGAAACTTACATGGCTATTAGTTTGTGCTCACGAAAGGCAGTTGCACGGGAACCACCCAGCACGCCCTCTTTCCTGGATTTATAATATATATTGAGTAAGTCCTCTCCTATATACACAGACGCTTGTCCAATGTAGGGACGTTATCCACAAATAGAACGAAACCCCTGTCATCAAGAGCATCTCATCAGTAACCAGCATTATTCCATAACGAATGAATATACAGGAATTTTGAACTATATCACTATATGATAAAAACCAAAACAAACGAAATCCCATCGATCAACGGCACCGCAAGGTCTCATGACCAACAAGTTGCTTTACGACGGCAGTTATCTTGCCGGATGTAGGCCTAAAATGTGGAACAGGTGGCCAGATGACCAGTCTCAGTGTAGACGTCATGATTATGATGACTTCAGTCCAATCCAGCATGGCCTGCATGACAAAGTGGGTGTCAATAACCCCGAACCAGCCGCCATCATTTATAGATACATGTTTGTATTGGAAATTATATATAACACACTAGCTACCAACAAAAAAGTCACGGACAGTGTGGCGGCACAGTCAGCTTTTGGGTGCTTCGCCTAGGAAGCAACTTCAACAAACTTGCCAGTAACATGAGGCAACACGTGAAACCCTCATGCTGCTGACAGCAGCTCTGCCGTCACGGATTGCCGCCACACGGAGACGGTCACGAGAACATACATAAGGCAATCATTTCACAACCACGGCGTGCACGTCACGTCTACCAGGAACACTGCCTCTTGTTGCAAACTTTCTACCCGATGTGTTTGTTACTCATTTCTAAGAGATTCTGTGATGAAACACGAGAACTAAGGCAATTTCTTTTAATAGCATTATGAAAACACTGTTTAAAACTGCGATGAAAACAGCACACAAAGTCAATAACATTTTTTGCTTTGATATCGAAAAACATTATTCAAAATCATGGTGAAACCATAATTTAAAATATTATTATAAATAGCTCTTGCCAATGCAGGCTATTCTTTCAGAATGAAAAAAAATAAACAATTAGGAGCTTGACCCTTCAGTATCATCAATATTAGTATCTTTTTAATTAACTTCATGTATTTTTTTTCTACAACGTTAACCTTTGCTTAGCCTAATATCCGAAAAAGAAAAAAAAAAAATCGAACTTCCACTCCAGCGTGCACATTAAGAGCGGGAGAGGGGCGGGCGTAGTGCAGCCTTCACAGTGCGACGGCGTCAGGCAGGATGGCTTCCGTCAGGCCGTTTATTTTCCTCAGTTGGTATGATTACGAATGAAGTAACAGGTTGGGAGCGAGCACGAAGCAACACAATGCAGTGCATTTTCTTCGTGAGGGACTGAGTGAGTGCGGCCAAGGAGGGAAGCTTTCCTGTGCGTACTTCTGAAGGACACATGACAAAACAAATTAAATATTCGAGGCAAGGTTTGCGCCGATCTAAACACACGCGTCACAACCTTTTCTCATTGCAAATCTTTGTTTGGGTCTTTCCTTTTCATGTGACCGTTCTCTTATGTGTTATCTTTTCATTAATACTTTAAAAATATATTGTCAACATTTATCTATACAGAACCAAAACCAGCAGAACGACACAAGTAGCAACTGTTCAACATCACGTACCATAAGCTCAGAACAGCAACTGCAAAAATAAAACTTGGTTATCTTATTTGTCCTACATGCAGTACACAATGTAAATTTTGAATGTGTTGGCAAGATGGCTTTTCCGAGAACAGCGCAATGAAAGGAACGCCTGGTCCTGTCTTGTCTCCCCTCAACACTACCTCATGCCTCATCAGTTGTATTAATCTGCACTTAAAACACCTTTGTGTGTGTGTGTGTGTGTGTGTGTGTGTGTGTGTGTGTGTGTGTGTGTGTGTGTGTGTGTGTGTGTGTGTGTGTCCATATACAGATTACCTTGCTCACGCATACCTATGTTAACGCTCACACATATTCCTTTCGTCTGCCGCGTGTCTGTCATTATGTTAAGTGACTTAAATTACATGTTCCACCTCAAGAAACTGATGACGTATTCGATACATCATCAATTCAGTCCAGCGGATGGTCTGCTGCACGCACCTTGAGGCTCACGATCTCAGTGTCGCCTCTTGACTGTGAAAATAACGAAATATAAAACACTATCGAGATTTCTTTTTTTACTTCTTGTTTTAGATAACTTCCCTTCAGTTTCGTTAGCTTGAACATGAATGAAAGGATACTGTGTACTGCTGCTATTATGCTCCGACTGCTGCTACTACTACTGTCACCATCACCATTGCCAATCGAGACGTAAAGGATTACTGCCTCGGCCACTGACAGGAAAACTGTATTTCGCTGGGTGGGAACAAAATATTAGAAAAAAAAAATATGAGAGAGAGAGAGAGAGAGAGAGAGAGTCTAGAAACTTATGACAACGAGTAGTAAAGTATCTCGACCATGATTATTGGTTGAGATAGTGAATCCATCGAAGCTTCAAACATTTGTCTAAAGAAGAGAAGCGGAAACAAGGCCAGGCCAGGGAGTGGGTGGGTGGAGTTGAAGCAGGGTGGGACGGGGAGGGCATGGGCGTGCTATGGCCAGGTAGCGTCTGGTTCCCGTCCCGGACAGGAAACTAAACAAACTCGTGTGTCACTGGAGGGATATTTTGAGGGGGAACGAGTGTCTTGTGGAGCTGTGTTGATAGTCTTCTTCCCAGGTCCTGCCCCCTACCAACCCTCAACCCACACATTCCTCAACCTCTCGCCCTCGTACAGCCTCTTGCTACCTACGCCACCCTCCCTACTGCACTTTTCCTCTCACACACACACACACACACACACACACAAGCAACCCTGTACTTCTTACAATCCCTTGCCACATATCCCTTATTTCTTTCCTTCTTTCACACACACACACAAACACACACATATCGCAGCCTCCGTTTCAATTCACCGGATACATTTCCCCCTCATCCCCTGTTTGCATGAGGGGAAAACTGCAAACACATCACCATGAAATCAGACAAAATTACTGAAAGAAAGCAACTTGAGTAGACAGCAGCAGAGACACAAGAATCAAAGCCGAAGCAGCCTGAGTCACGGCGAAGAGCCACAACTGGGCTGTAAACAATATGCAGCCGCCCAGATTCGTGCTGTGTATGGTGCCGAAAAGTTTGGTATATATATATATGTATGCATGTATGCTGGGGGTACATGACATGGCTAGTGTGTACAGAAATAATATGGCTTAGGAAGAAAACACTGTGATATTGAAAAAAAAAATAGAAATGTGTTCAATATTACAAAATAGGGTATAACATTAGCATATTACACTCAGACGCAACTTGCTGTTCACTGGTTTGAAATGTGATATTTTTCATTACATAGTCACTATTTGTACAACAACTATGTGGGACAAAGTATCTGACTTTTATCTATAAAATAGAAGACTAATACTTTTATTCATAAAATTCTTAAGACCAGAGAAAAATGCGAATTATTTTTTTTCTTAATTAGCCGTCTTAGGCCTACTAGGTTAAAAGGTTAAATGAATTTCCCAAAAGCTGCCAGAAGGGCGCATGGACTAAGAAGTTTGGAACCACTGATAGAAGATAAACAGACAAAACACGAGGCGAGCACAGATTAACAGAGGGATTCCTGCCTCCACGACAGTGGTGAGGACAACATGACTGGCGGATCACGTCCAACACCAGCCTGCACGTTGTTCCCAAGGTACGGTGCGCAGTGCACGGTGCATACACTATTCCACTAGTGCACCTATATTAGTTTAAAGATTTTAAGTGAGAAGTTACCTAATAAAAAGTTTGCTTTGGTTTCGCGCTTAACACTTTCACTGTTATCTGGCTCATCGTTTCCTCAATCAACAACGACTCCATCTGAATTTCTCTGATTTAATAGTCACCTTCAAACGCTATACGGACTAGCAACTGCAAGATTTATTCCTTTAATTCCTCTCTTTCTCGTAGATTGTTACAAAGATGGTATAAATTGTTTTTAGTGTTGCGAATTGTTCCTTATCGCTCTTCGCAACATGGTAGTCCCGTGAGTGGCACCCATGCCTTGCCATGCACACCACCAATAGCAACACAGTCAAAAAGATATTGTGCAATTGCCACAAGACCAGCTGTGTGGAAACGCTGATGTAGACGACACAGGAGGAGTCGGGTCACTTTCCTAGTGTAGTGGAGGACAAATATACAATTGGTGATAACCAGACGGCGGCGAGGCGGAGGGACGCCTCGCCGCCACCACTCTTTGAAGGTGTTCCGGGAAACTTTGTCCCACGACCTCGTTATTTCCGTGTGAGTCACAAAATACACTATTTCCTCTTTTGTAAGTGTGTGTGATGCAGTGTCCATGCAGGGGAAGCACCGTCCCGGATGAAGCCTATGCTTGAAAGGGAAGTCTTGATGTCAGTGCGTCACTCTGGATAGATTATGATGGAGGCCAAATAAACAGCAAGATTACTAGGGAAGTACAAGTAACAGGAGGCTTTTCTGCACATGGAGAGATTACATGTTGATTACAAAGACCTACAAGAGCAACACCACCACACCTGCCACTCCCTTGATTTCGAGTAACTGGACCAGTAGCTAATTGGAAAAATGTATGAGACTCAAAATGCGAATTGTGCAGTTTGTTATGTGGCTGACGTGCTGACATTTGCACATCACATGATTGAATTACTGCTAGCCTTTTATTCAGAAGGACAAAACCAAACTCTGCATTTATTAACAGCTAAATTATTTCTTGTGTGATTTGAAGGAAGTTTTGTTGATGCCTCCATCGCGCCTCGCACCAGTTGGCCTCAGCGGCGTCACGGGCACCACGAGGCTTTATGGCCCAAACATACACTGAAAAAGTTCGTATCTAATGTTTCAACTGCCGCGGCTCATAAATACCTCATGAGGACCGTCTCTAGCACCAGAATTAAGGGAAAAGACAAACAAATGTAAGGATGTGATGGAAGACACGCCCGTATGACCTTCCCATCTGCGTGAGTTGTCTCTAGTACAATTTTTAGTCATTCCATTTCACACACAAGTCTCTTCAGTCAATGTTTGCTTACAATAGTCTTCCTAATTCGCGTTAGTTAATATTTAGAATTCTTCCAATATATTCTAAAGTTTCATCGTATTATTATTATTATTATTATCACTACCATTATTATTATTATTATTATTATTATTATTATTATTATCATTATTATTATTATTATTATCATTATTATTATTATTATCATTATTATTATTATTATTATTATTATTATTATTATTATTATTATTATTATTATTATCATTATTATTATTATTATTATTATTATTATTATTATTATTATTATTATTATTATTATTATCATTATTATTATTATTATCATTATTATTATCATCATCATCATCATCATCATCATCATCATCATCATTATATCACAACTTTGCCCACACCGCTCTCATCTCAGCAGAACGTCTTTCCAGCTTGCCGTAAGTGTTCTTCCTTTCTCCCGCTCTGTGCCCAAATCAATGTGTCACTCCTTGTTCCGTTCCATAAACTCTTCCATCACCAGTTCACCTACTTCTTCGTCTCTCACACTCTGTATTTATTGAGGGTCCTGCACTGACCACGGCATGGATTGTATTACTTTCGTGTGCACCATTGAGTCACACTCGAGGAGGATACATGGAGTCTTCAACGTAAAGACTTATGATCGTTCACAGAAGACAAAGCACAGCCCATTTCAAGAACAGTGAAATCACACTGTCTTTCCTACAATGGACAACACATGGCTATGGCTATGGAGATGAGATATGTGACAGTGAAATCATAAGTGAAGTCTGAGGCATGAAAACTTCACTATACGTGACCATTATAGATTTCTTAAATGGAGACCAAATTTGCAATTGTGTCACGAAGGGCTGATGGGCACCAGGTTAGGGGGTGGTGTGTCCACGAGGCACAGCCGCTCCTTGAGTTTCCTGCACCATGTCTGCTGTGATCTTTGTATGTACCTTTTTTGCCGCATGACTTTCCTTTTGTCGCCGCCGCCCAGATGGCTGTTTGTGGGTTCGTCTGCCGCGTCTGATAAAAGATTTCTCTTGTTTGCATCATCTCCTTGTCATGCTGATGTTCCAGACAAGACCATTAAAGTTCTCTCTCTCTCTCTCTCTCTCTCTCTCTCTCTCTCTCTCTCTCTCTCTCTCTCTCTCTCTCTTTATTTATACCATGTGGGCTTTTCACGGGAATTTATGGGTTAAAGGAGATACTTTTTGGGGTACCTCCTATCTCAAAGCGCTAGGAAACTCTTGCGCCAAGTGAGGAAACCCTACCTACACTCGGACCGTGGACAGGATTCGAACCCGTGTGCTTGGAGACCCTTCAGACCCCAAAGCACACATGGTTCCACTGTACTCTCTCTCTCTCTCTCTCTCTCTCTCTCTCTCTCTCTCTCTCTGAAAGTTATTTGTCTTGCAGGAAACAATTTACTGTTTATAATAATAAGTCTTCTTCATACAAAAATATTACTTGTGGTGTTTCGCAAGGTTCTATATTAGGACCAATACTATTCTTGATATATGTAAATGATATTATTCGAACAAGTGACAAATTTAATTTTTTATTGTTTGCAGACGACACCACAATTTTCGTACAGGGAAAATACATCAATGAAATTATATCAACTTTGAATAATGAACTATGTACAGTATCTAATTGGATAAAAATAATGAATTAACTCTAAATGTTGCAAAAACTTTCTATATTGTGTTTTGCTCAAAAAATTTTAATTTAGATAATATTAATATTAAAATGAATACCAATTCACTTATAAGAGTAAATAATATTAAATTCTTGGGAGTAATTTTTGACGATAACTTAACATGGAAATTGCACTTAAATCAACTATGTGTTAGAGTATCACAGATTACTGGCGTCATACATAAGACTCGAGACAACCTTAATAATGAATCATTCAAATTACTTTACAATTCAACAGTGTATCCACTATTGCTTTACTGCTCAGCAATTTGGGGAGGAACCCTCAAAACACTGATAGATTCACTTTTCATTGCCCAAAAAAAGTTTATTCGAGCTATATCATACAAATCAAAATATGATCACACAAATCCACTTTTTTCCGAACTGAAATTACTAAAAATTCATGACATTATAATCCTACAAGCTTGTTTATTTGTTTACAAGTCCATTCATGTATATCCCGCACAAATATTTGAATCATTATCACACAATGCTAATACGAGAAGACCTCACGACCTACGAACACCATTCTGCCATACTGTGCATGCTCAGCGCAGCGTGTGTGTGCAGGGCGTCAGGCACTGGAACAATCTTCCCAACCATGTTAAATCTAGTGCATCAATTAACATATCTAAAAACAAAATTAAGTCATCTTTACTGCAAGCATATAACAATACTTAATGGCTATGTATACTTCCTTTACTTTTACATCTATGGAAGTATGAATATTTGCTTATATGTAGATATGTATGTACTGTGTATGTATGTATTCTTACATATGTAGGACCGTATGTGCATATTTGTGTATATGTGTGCATATTATACATATTATGTATGAATTAATTGTATACATTTATGACCATATGTATCAATACTGATAATATACTTTTTTTCTTTTTTTTTTTAGTAGTTTCATAATAGGCCTGAACATTTGCGCTTATGTTATTTTCTTCTTTTTTTCATATAAGGTCCATATAAAAGCCTCGGCTTAATGGACCTGGCCTGAAATGAAAATACATGTAAATATATATCAATGTACCATAAAAACAAATGCCAATAAAGATATCAAACAATCAATCTCTCTCTCTCTCTCTCTCTCTCTCTCTCTCTCTCTCTCTCTCTCTCTCTCTCTCTCTCTCTCTCTCTCTCTCTCTCTCTCTCTCTCTCTCTCTCTCTCTCTCTCTCTCTCTATAAACATACACACACACACACACACACACACACACACACACACACACACACACACACACACACACACACACATATATATATATATATATATATATATATATATATATATATATATATATATATATATATATATATATATATATATATATATATATATATATATATATATATATATATATATATATATATATATATATATATATATATATATATATATATATATATATATATATATATATATATATATATATATATATATGTAAGAGGGAAAGACTGGCCAAAGGTAATAAAAAAATGTACAAAAAAGGCCCACTCGTCGCCAGTCCCCTTACAGTGCCGAAAGACGGATGAATGTCTTGAAACCTTCCTCATAAATGAAGTCAAGTAATAGAAAGTTGGAAATACAGACACAGGCAAGAAGCTCCGGAGTTTACCAGAAAAAGGTACGATTAACTCTTGCATTAGAGAGTTAGATAGAATAAGGGTGAGAGGAAGATAAAAGCATTGTGCAGCGAGATCGCACGAGGGAGATGAGGTATGCAGTTAGCATGATCAGAAGAGCAGTTAGCAAGAAATTAGTCGTAGAAGATAGCAAGAGATGCAACATCCCGGCTGTGAGAAAGAGGCTGAAGACAGTCAGTCAGAGAAGGGGAGTTGATGAGACGAAAAACTTTTGATTCCATCCTATCTAATAGAATTGTATGAGTGCAGCCCCTCCATATATGCGAAGAGTACTCCATATATGGGCGGATGGAGCCCTTGTAGAGAATTGGCAGTTGATTGGAGAGGTGAGAAAAACTGGCGGAGACGCCGCAGAACGCCTAACTTCATAAAAGCTGTTTTAACAAGAGATGAGATGTAAAGTTTCCAGTTTAGATTATGAGTAAAGGACAGGCCGAGGATATTCATTGTGGAAGAGGAGGACAGTTGAGTGTCACTGAAAAAGAGAGGTTAGTTGTCTGAAAGGTTGCGTCGAGTTGACAGATGGAGGAATTGAGTTTTGAGGCCCTGAACACTACTAAGTTTTCTCGGTCTTAAATAGGAAATCGTAGAAAGATCTGAAGTCAGACGTTCTGTGGCGTCCCTTCGTGATCTGTTGATTTTCTGAAAAGACTTGAAAAAGTGTAGGGTGGTATCATCAGCGTTACATATATATATATATATATATATATATATATATATATATATATATATATATATATATATATATATATATATATATATATATATATATATATATATGTGAACATAAGAAAAGCAGGAAGCTGCAAGAGGCCGCCAGGCCTATACGAGGCAGTCCCAGTGTGCTTAAGCTACCTAATTCCATCTATATTCCCCATCCATGAGCTTATCTAACCTTCTTTTAAAGCTCCCTATTGACTCAGCCCTGACTACATGACCACTGAGACCGTTCCACTCATCAACCACTCTGTTTGAAAACCAGTTTCTTTCCATTTCTTTCCTAAACCTGAATTTTTAAGTTATATATATATATATATATATATATATATATATATATATATATATATATATATATATATATATATATATATATATATATATATATATATATATATATATATATATATATATATATATATATATATATAGATATATAGATAGATAGATAGATAGATATATAGATATATATATATATATATATATATATATATATATATATATATATATATATATATATATATATATATATATATATATATATATATATATATATATATATATATATATATATATATATATATATATATATATATATATATATATATATATATATATATATATATATATATATATATATATATATATATATATATATATATATATATATATATATATATATATATATATATATATATATATATATATATATATATATATATATATATATATATATATATATATATATATATATATATATATATATATATATATATATATATATATATATATATATATATATATATATATATATATATATATATATATATATATATATATATATATATATATATAGGTATATAGTAGCAAAACTCCACAATACTTGCCGCGAGCAAAGCCATGATTTGATTTACCCAGGTTGCATGACTGAGGTGAATAAAGGCAAGCTTTCTGAGGCATCCGTGCAGTCTTTTAGCAAGACCTGGCAGAACCCTCCTCAGACTCAAGTACCCAACACACATGGACTCCCCACCGTGTGAGCAGCGTTATGAGGCCGCCGCAGGGGTGGTCCCTGCACGGGGGCTGGGGGGGTCGTCCCATCGGTGGTGTCAAGACAAATTGCTCTGATCCCAACTTGAAGACGCCAGAATTCAGAAAAAAATGTTACCACCAGGACATTAGAGGGAAATGGCCGAGGCGCCAATGGCAGGACACGATGGCCGTGCTCCGCCCCTTCCCCTGCTGAGCCAGTGACGAGGCGGCGACCCAAGACTCCGCCCTCCAAACCTGTTGGGCGGAGCCTTGCCATGGCACCCTCCCCGTGTGGGTGGTCTTGGCTTCCTTCATCGTCTTCCCGGAAAAGAAGCAAAGGATGACGCTTCAAATAGCTGGGTTCATGGCATCAAAAGTTTCATTCCATGTTTCATTTCTGTTTCCTGAGTTTCATCTCCTTTCCATCGTCACTGACGCTACTCTGAACTTGGATTCGTGAATGCTGAATGATGTGCGCATGAAGGCGTGCTTGACCCTAAGTGTGTCGGCGATGGGCGTGCGATGAGACGCGTGCGTACGACAACGGGCGAGTTGGGAGGCGAATGTAAGGATAGGCAGCAAGCGTATGAAGGGCGTGGGATCTTGTAGGGCGGCGTGTGTATGTGGTGCGTGGGTGCGGAGGAAACACGCATGTGGAGGTTAAGTGTGTGAAGGCTCGGCGGGCATTTAGGGGCGGAGGTGGGGTTAGAGTGTGTGGGGGCGTAAGGGGCGTGGGGGGGCGTAGGGAGGCGGGCGTGGGATAATATCTGGCCAGAGGACCAGCTCGGCCACCGTTACAGGCAGGCGAAACAAACAAGAAGATAATGATCATGGCATTTTTACAGAGCAGCCTGACGCCCCGCCCACACATCAGCGCATGCGCTCAAAGATGTGGGGTGCCAGCGACTGCCCCGGGCACTGGCACGCTCACCTGGGCACGACCTGACCAGTGCCACCCATACCCGGAGCGGACTGTGACCTGCCTCTGAGCGCGAGGCAGCTGGTTAGTGGACGCCCGTCTCCCGTCGCGTGGTGCTGACTCCCAGTAAATATTTACTGACCTGACACTGGTGACGGTGTGGCTGCGGGTGAGCAGTGTTGTGCCTGGTGGCGTGGCGCCTTACCGTCCTCAGCGAACCGCCTCAGCGCCACCATCACGAGTCTGGGCCTCAGGAGCGTGGCGGGCACGGCTGAGTTCGGTGACCTGGCACTGCTGGCCAGCGCGGTGACCATGAAGGGCGAGGAAGAAGGCGGCGTGGCGGCCCTGGCACCTCTAGTGCCGCCTGAGGATGCCCCGCCGCCTCCTATTACAGAAGTTCCATCGGACACCTCCACCGGCGTGCCGGCACCTTCTGCCAGTAGCGAAAAGAGCTCTGGAGGCGCTAAACGGGGCGGCGCTCGCCGTCAGGAGAAGCCGCCCTACTCCTATATCGCCCTCATTGTCATGGCCATCCAGAGCTCGCCGCAGCGCCGCCTGACTCTCTCCGAAATTTATCAGTTTTTACAACACCGCTTCGCCTTCTTCCGAGGCTCCTACACGGGTTGGAAGAACTCTGTGCGCCACAACTTGTCGCTCAACGAATGTTTCATCAAGCTGCCCAAGTCAATGGGTCGGCCAGGCAAGGGACACTACTGGGCCATCGACCCAACGGCGGAGCTGATGTTCGAGGAGGGCTCCTTCAGGCGGCGGCCGAGAGGCTTCAGAAGGAAGGTGCAGGCAATGAAGCCCTACCAGCTGTACCAGGGAGCAGCGCCTTCCCTGCCTTCACATTACGATATGTGCGGGACTCCTGCCGCCCAATACGGCCAGTACCCGTCCTACCAGGACTACGCGAGCTACACCCAGCCCGCCACCTCCTACAGCACCAACATGTACGCGCCGTGCCCTCTTACTTCCTACAGCACTAGCGGGGGTGGCGGCGTGGCCGAGTACCAGCCTACGTCCCCGGGAGTCTACCCGGGCATGGCTCCCACCGCTCCCCTCCCGTCCATGGGGCCCCTGGGTGACCGCGACATGTGGTCGGCTCTCACGCCCAACACCACACCCACCCTGACGCCCACGGCGACTTACGTCAAGCAGAGCAACAGCCCAACAAGTGAGTATGAGTTAGCAATGAGAGTGAGGGCGGCGAGGCAGCCGTCCTGCCCACCACACCTTAAGACCTGACAGCACGACCATTAACACGACACCACTTCCTCCTCCCATCCTCCCACCCTCCCTTCTCATTTCCCTTAACAGTTCTGCGCTCACTGTCAATCCCCACCTACCCGCGCTGAACAATCTCACGTCGCTCCTCCGACGTGAAGCGGGCGCCGCCGCCAGCCACCCGCGCGTTCACGATCGCTGCAGATAACGGGCCATTGATACTGCTATCTATAGGAAACAAGAGTCGGCAGTAGCTAGTCATCTTTGTAGTGAGCGCTTAAACAAACTTCCGGGCCATCCTTGTGTAATGGTGTGTGTTGGCGCGCCGCCTACACACACAGATACCTGTCAGGGGCCGGTAGGGGACTGGCAGGCGCCCCTTCTTACCCGGCCACTCGTGTCAACCCATTTCAACACATATTTTTCTTGTCTGCATTAGACAAATTCCCTGCGGGATGCTACCACTGGTCGGGTAACGCTCCGGCCACGTAGGAGACTATAGGTCGAAGGAACCTATAAGTGAATGTTACAAGAACGGCGCTGTGCCTATCGGCGGTGACACAGTGCTTGAATTTACTATAAGGCAGCTATTCTGCGAAGTCTGAGGGACAGCTAACTATGAATATCAAATAACAATAACAATCGTCACATTAAATCCAAGGCCACACATGGCACTCAGGCACTTTTGGCATTACGCTAAGTGACGCTACCGCTGACTCAGGCACTCTCAGGTGAGCAGGGCGGGAAGGGGCGCACACTGGTGTTTGTTGATGGTGGCGGGGGGCGTCCCGCCTTCCTAGCCGCAACAACACCTCGTCCACAGTTATCAACACAAACACCATTACAATCAGCGCCAGTGAGCCGCCGCTCCAACGTTCACCACCTGCACGCCATCACCAGCCATTCCGCCACCTGCCTCACACTGCTGCTAAAAACACGCCACAAAAATTACGCCACCTCGGCACTGCTCGTGTCCCTCACAGCTCCGACTTTAGGGTGACCCTTGGCGCATTGCTCCCGCTGGTGTGCACTACTGCTGTGCTCCTCAGAAAATGTTACACACACACACACACACACACACACACACATATATATATATATATATATATATATATATATATATATATATATATATATATATATATATATATATATATATATATATATATATATATATATATATATATATATATATATATATATATATATATATATATATATATATATATATATATATATATATATATATATATATATATATATATATATATATATATATATATATATATATATATATATATATATATATATATATATATATATATATATATATATATATATATATATATATATATATTCTACCTGAAGAAGTTTTCATCAGCTGTGAACTTGTCACTGGGTAAGTAAGCCACGTGGTTATGTGACACACTTGCAGTGCAAACAACTGAGTTTGTATTCAGAATTTATCAGGAGAAAAACCTCTCTGCACACCATCTTGTCGACGCCGCTGCACGTCAGTGGCGGTGAAGGGCAGGACGGATGCACATGCGTTAAGAATATTTACATTCAGTCGTCACGGCTAATGGAGAGACACTCTGTATGAAGTGATAGCTTTTGTCCAGTGAATCAGTACAAGGAGCTCACAAGTCCCACACCACAAATTCCAAGGAAACGGTACCACTGGCGCCCCACTTGTGCCTTCACAGTTCCTGGAAGTGTGTGCACCTCATAAAATATTTGTTGCCTTAATTAATCTTGCAAAACCTTTCTCAATTGCCTGGAGTTGTAAAAACACACTGAGCCTTGCCACTATCACCTCATAACGCATTACCATCACTAGTTTAGATATGTCACTGTTGTAGACTACCCGGTGGCTGGGTCATTATGGCACCGCGCCTTAGCTAACGGGGGCACCATGCCGTGGCCGCGAGGAACAGGCGGCAAAGGGACGCTCGTCGTATGATAATTTATAAATTTTGTCGACAACGACGAACGGCCCCCCGGGTGCCTGCTGTCCCTCCGTCATTCAGAGCGGCGGTGGTTGTGGTTGGCGCCGCCCCAAACTCAACACAAGACGAGCGCCGCCCGGCCACTCGCGGTGGAGGCGGTGGCGCCAGCTCCCTGTCCGCGACAGGGATGACTAACATGACAACCAGAACAACAATAACAAGATAAACAAAAACACAGTAACAACACAGTAATTGACACGATATATCTTGGACTAGTCAAGCATCCCACTCCCTCTCTCCCTCTTTGCCAAGTAAACACACACACACACACACACACACACATGTAGTGTAGTGGTTAGCACGCTCAACCACAATCGAGAGGGCCGGGTTCGAGTCCCGGTAAGCGGCGAGGCAAATGGGCAAGCCTCTTAATGTGTGGCTCCTGTTCACCTAGCGGTAAATAGGTACGGGGTGTAACTCGAGGGATTGTGGCCTCGCTTTCCCGGTGTGTGTTGTGTGTTGATGTGGTCTCAGTCCTACCCGAAAATCGGTCTATGAGCTCTGAGCTCGCTCCGTAATGGGGAAGACTGGCTGGGTGACCAGCAGGCAACCGAGGTGAATTACACACACACACACACACACACACACACACACACACACACACACACACACACACACACACACACACACACACATTACTACTACTACTACTACTACTACTACTACTACTACTACTACTACTACTACTACTACTACTACTACTACTACTACTACTACTACTACTAATAATAATAATAATAATAATAATAATAATAATAATAATAATAATAATAATAATAATAATGATAATAATAATAATAATAATAATAATAATAATAATAATAATAATAATAATAATAATAATAATAATAATAATAATAATAATAATAATAATAATAATAATAATATTAACAACAACAACAATAATGATAATAATACTGATAAGCCAATACATAAATGAATAAACAAATATTGGGAAAAAGAAGAGAGAGATTAAAAAACTACACAAAGCACCAAAAAATTACATCAATATGATTTTTCATTGTAATGTCAATATAGTATCTGATGTAACGTGACGAAAGTTTGTGTGTGTGTGTGTGTGTGTGTGTGTGTGTGTGTGTGTGTGTGTGTGTGTGTTGCGAGAGGTAGCGGAAAACACACACTACAACACAAGACATTATCATCGGTGTGAGTGCCTCCTAAGGTAAATATTATCAGTACACCAAGACCGTCTTTATATTCTGACTTGGTAGTAGTAGTAGTAGTAGTAGTAGTAGTAGTAGTAGTAGTAGTAGTAGTAGTAGTAGTAGTAGTAGTAGAAATAATGAAAATAATAATAATATCAATAACAATAATAAAAATAATAATAATAGTAATAATAATAATAATAATAATAATAATGGTAATAATAATAACAATAATAATCATTATTATTATAACAACAACAACAACCACAACAACAACAACAACCACAACAACAATCACCACCACCACCACCACCACCACCACCACCAAAACCACAACACCAATAACCACAACTTTTCCTCCCGAAGGCTCTCCGGCCCCCTTGACGCCGCCCGCAAGTGACAACATGACCGGGTATCCCATGGGCGGGGGGCAGGAACACTCCACCCTGCACACGCCCATCGTCACCAATACCGCCCACGTGACTCCCTTCCAGCCCACTCACCCGCTCCACCACCACCATCACCACCACCACCACCATCCAGAGCTCGCAGCCATCCATAGTAAGTAACAAGTAAAGTCTTCTATTTTCTTTCTTTTCTTATTATTTTTCTATTTTTTTTTTTTTTATTATTATTTTAACTCTCATCCTTCCTGTGTGGCGTGGTGACTTGAAGATTAGGTTAGGTTAGGTTAGGTTAAGATGGTGTCTATATTCAGAAACACTGCATTCTCACCACGACAATTTTCCAAGGCAAGGTTTTCAAGACAGTTATTCCTTACGATAAACTGAAAATTTTGCCAATCTATCACCAGAACCGTAAAAAAAATACCTCTAAAAACACGAGTATCTTCAACTACAGCATTTTGGAGAGCAATGATGGTGAGAAAGGAAAGCATCTAATCTCTTCAGTACTGAGACGCATTTTCATTAGGAAGGGTCTATGGAGGTCAGAAGATTAATAGCTAGAGTCTTTACCATTTTTATCCCCACATGATTTTTTGAAACTGTATGAAATCGCCAAATAGTAACTAGAATGAATACAAAAACGCGGCATGGTATTGAAGGAGAATACAGTCTTTACAGTGGTGGCTGTTTAGGGTGATGTGTTATGGTGACAATGTTCCAAAGGGTGTGGTGTTTGGATGGTGAAGGGAGAGTGTGGTGTTAGGGTGTATATATGACTTAGAGTATGGTGTTAGAGTGGTGGCTGATTAGAGTGTGGTGTTATGGTGAGTCACGTGGTATTGGCGAGGTGGTTTAGCGTTCTAGAGTGTGGTAACTTGACGTTCTAGAGTGTAGTATTGACTTGGTGACTCTGACGTTCTCTAGGGTGTGGTATTGGCGTGGTGACTTGATGTTCTAGAGTGTTGTGTTGGCGTGATGACTTGACGTTCTAGAGTGTGGTGTTGACTTGGTGATTTGACGTTCTAGAGTGTGGTGTTGGTGTGGTGACTTGATGTTCTAGAGTGTGGTGTTGGCGTGGTGACTTGATGTTCTAGAGTGTGGTGTTGGCGTGGTGATTTGACGTTCTAGAGTGTGGTGTTGGCGTGGTGACTTGACATTTTAGAGTGTGGTGTTGGCGTGGTGATTTGACGTTCTAGAGTGTGGTGTTGGCTTGGTGACTTGATGTTCTAGAGTGTGGTGTTGGCGTGGTGACTTGACGTTCTAGAGTGTGGTGTTGGCGTGGTGACTTGACATTTTCGAGTGTGGTTTTGGCGTGGTGACTTGGCGTTCTAGGGTGTGGTATTGACTTGGTGACTTGATGTTTTAGACTCAGAGTGTGGTGTTGGCGTGATGCCTTAACGTTCTAGACTCTAGAGTGTGGTGTTGACTTGGTGATTTGACGTTCTCTATGGTGTGGTGTTAGAGTGGTGAGTGAATGTAGTGTTAGAGGGAGAGAGTTTTTCAAGTTCGCGAGTCATTGGAAATTCACGACCATTGTGCCCTCAAGTGTTACTCCCTTAATGAAAAACAAACTTGGTTCACAATAAAGAATAAGACGTAACTCAAGAGAATTAGTAATGGAACGAAAAAAAAAAAGATCTTGCGTTTATATTTTTCTTTTTATCGATACTGCAGACTCTAAACACACACACACACACACACACACACACACACACACACACACACACGATACAACATAAGTCATCCCCAATCTCTCTCTCTCTCTCTCTCTCTCTCTCTCTCTCTCTCTCTCTCTCTCTCTCTCTCTCTCTCTCTCTCTCTCTCTCTCTCTCTCCTTTCATGAATCCCACGGTTTCTCCCTCCTCCCTACCCTGCCCCTCCTCGATGCCTCGCTGTGACCCGCTGACCTCAACGAGAAGTGACGACAAGGAGGACGAGACCTGTGGCGACGACGTGACCTCTATCTTGGTTCAAGGTGCTCGTCCCCACTCGTCCCCTTTCGTTCCCTTCGTCCTCTTCATCCTCACTTCCTCTCCTCGTCCTTACTCCTCTTCATCCTCACTTCCTCTCCTCGTCCTTACTCCTCTTCATCCTCACTCCTCCTCCTCGTCCTTACTTGTTCATTTCGTCTTCCTCGTCTCTCCTCGTCCTTCATTCATCCTCTCCGTACTCTTCGTCCTCCAAATGTCACTCCTCGTCACCGTTCTTCCTTTACGTTCACCCCCCCTCGTCCTTCACTCGCCCAGTCACCCAGTCATCACTAAGCGGTTCCTTTAATTGTCCTCACGTCACCTTCTTGTCTTCCTCGTCACTCGCTCATTCTCTAAATCATCAAACATTTTTTTAAGACATGCCCACGTTGTCCAATCCTTCTCCTCCTCTCCTCATTGTCTGCAGCATCACCACAATTTTTACGTTTGGTTCCTTGCACTCTCTACCTGTTTCCAAGTAGTCGTGCTCCCTCCCACACTATTATAAATACTTCCCTCTTTCTAAGAATCACAGAAAACACACACACACATGAGATGGAGGTGGCTGTTTCCAAGTACCCAGTGCGGCCAGTCCTCCCTCTCAGACTATTATGAATACTTCCCTCCTTATCATCAAAGACAGGAGATGGATTTATTTTCAGACACTAGGAGTCGCACGTACACATTCATGAAACACAAGGAAGGTCTCTGGGACGAACACACGTGGTAGTGATGTTTGCATACATAGTTAAGGGTTAAAATGAAGGCAGGCGGTCATTGATGAGGATGATACGTGGAGGTACTTAGGTAGGTATGGTTCGTATGGGGACAGCCTGACACATGTAGGTATACGAGGGCTTCTTCCAGCTTCTCTTCATTTGGTTTTTATGTTGCTAACTGACTTAGATGTACATAAAAGCTGGCATGTGCACGTGTGTTGGTGTTATATTGACAGCAAGTATTAATATCACAAAATACAACAATTCTGGATCTCGATATGGAACAGAAACTAATATATGAACTGACGAACTGTTTCCTGTTAATGATTCCGCAAAGAGTAAGAACTGGAGTGTTGGTATGCGAACAGAGCTGTGAAACGTTGCTCTTTTACCAGAAATGTTACAGAATATGACATTATTTGGGACAAACTACATGCATTACGTAACACTTACGTGCCTCAAGAGTAGTCACCTCAGATGCCTCAGTCGTTCTGTTGGGTGAAAAAAAAGAAAAATAATTGAAACTGCAGCAAATCACCTCTTCAAAAATGCGCGAATTGCTGCAAACTACTATCTCAAAAAAAAACAAAAAATTATCTACCTGCTACAAATTACCATCTTGAAAAATATCCTAACAATACTGCAAAGAACCACCTTCCAAAATAGCAAAACTACCTCAAGCTATCACTTCCAATGTTACAAGATCTGATTAGAGAAAATAATACTGCCAAAGAATCAACTCAGCCTTAGTCAGTCAGGACGTAAAAGTAAATATGAATGAATGGGGGTCTGTTTAAATCCTTCGTTTGGTGCACATAGTAAAACAGCATTCTCCAGCGCGGCAGAGACACAATATCAAGCTTAATGAGTAAGGGAAGTAGTATGAGCCGAGAGACTGACATGATTACAGAACACGAGACTGCGTGACTGGATGGAAAAGAAGAAAAGCAAAACACACGAGCCACAACAAGTAAACCGTGAGGGAACGAGAATGGATTGCCTCTCTCTCTCTCTCTCTCTCTCTCTCTCTCTCTCTCTCTCTCTCTCTCTCTCTCTCTCTCTCTCTTGCAAGCCTCCTACGAGATTGAAAGAAAAATGAATAAATGAGTGAATGAAAAACTAATAACAGCATAACATAGTAGAGAAATTGAATAACAACAACAACAACAACAACAACAACAACTAAAACAAAATTAATGATAATAACAATAATAATAATAATAATAATAATAATAATAATAATAGGCACCCTTCCCTATTACACACAGCATCACGCAAATGTTAGGAAATACATACTTGTTCGTTTACTTTGAAATAACACAGTCGCTTTTACTAATACTGGTGGTGGTGGTGGTGGTGGTGGTGGTGGTGGTGGTGGTGGTGGTGGTGGTGGTGGTGGCGGTGATGGTGGTGGTGCTGATGGTGACGCTTACACTAACAGTAGAGTTATGAATCAAAGTTAAGTAAGATTTTGCACTCAGCCCACTGTACTAAACGTGTCCCTTCTATCTCAAGTCCTCTAATCTACTAAGAATCTATAAAATCACAAAGTTTTCCCATTAATTTGACTGACAAGAGACACAAGACACTGAAAATGGATGGTGAAACTTACTGTACCTCTAACCATGACTATACCGTTGATGTTAGTGGAGGTGGTATAGATGTGGTGCATGGTGGCGTCCGTATGAGTGTTGGTGATGGTAATGGTGGTGATGGTAGTGGTGTTGGTGGTGGGGAGAAATGTAAACAGAGGAGGCAGAACACGCAGGGCCCTTCACTGCTCTCTGGCCTGCCGCTTGACCCATATTCGTATTTGCTCGTCAAACACCAGTGCAGCGCAGGGCAAACAGGACAGGGCGTGTGGGAAATGGTAAGCAGCGACGCAGGATAGAGGAGTGCATCGCGGAATTCAGAAGGGAAAACGACCATAAGAGTGTGAGATTATTGCTATTACTTTTATACGCAAAATATACGTGAATCAATGAGAGAGAGAGAGAGAGAGAGAGAGAGAGAGAGAGAGAGAGAGAGAGAGAGAGAGTTGTAAGGGTATAAGAGTATCATCTAACTATTTCGAAAGGTATATGATGTGTAAAATATAGGGAGGGATTATTCATGTGGGTATAAGATTATTACTATTATTTCGTATAGGCAAAATAAACGTGAACCAATGAGAGCGAAAGAGTTGTAAAGGTATGGGAGTATTGCCTAAATATTTCTGAAGGTATGATGTGCAAAATAATAAAGGAGATTAATCATATAGGGTGTTTGAATTATTACTATTAGTTTTGCAGTCGTGAGAAACGTAAATGAGAAAAAGTTGCTAAAGGGAATGGAATTATCATTAACCTATTTTTTTTTTTACTGTTATTTCACTCAATAAAATAATGAGGGAGTGTTGGAACGGCGCGGAATTATTAGTATTATTTTTACAGCCACGACGAGAGTAAATTAATGAAGGAAAGTTATTAAAAGGGCATGGATTTATTGTCATTTTTACCGCCATGACACCAAGAAATAAGAGGAGAAAGTTACAAGGATGTGGAATTATCGTGTCATTATTTTCTTTTACAGGCATGACGCATAAATTAATAAAGGAAAGTTATGATACGAGTGTAAAATCATTATCATATTTTTTGTTACAGCCTTGACACGTGAAATACAATGAGAAAGCAAGGCATTAGTATTACCTGTTCTATATATAAACACACTAAACAGGATAATAAAAGTAATATAACATGATTATTAACATTATCTTCCTTTCAGTCGTGACATACTTAACACAGCGAGGGAAAATAAAGGCGTGGAATTATTATCATTATTATTTTTTTTTCTGACAGTGAAGGAAAATGAGTGGGCCGTGGAACTTACGAGTAGGTGGAAGAAAATTTGAGATTGAGATAACACTAACATGCCAATAACTTTGACGGCCATAAGAGATTTGGTATTCTAATCTCTCCAGTACCAGGACGTTTTTACATATTCATTCTGGTTACTATTTTACAGATTTTATACAGATTCAGAAAAATATGTTGGGATCAGAATAGTAAAGAATCTGGCCATTAATCTTCTGACCTCCATAGATCCTTCTTAATGCAAATAAAATCGCCTAATCATACCCAAAATCAAGGTAAAAATGCGTCTCAGTATTGAAGGAGTTTAGAGGAAATTAACGACTTATTCTGGACTATGCAATACAATGCCACACACTTTTCGCATCAACTCCCTACATATCGTTATAAAAACAAATGACTATCGCATATCATAGGCAGAATCATCAAAGCGTCACACACACACACACACACACACACACACACACACACACACACACACACAGAAAAATTAAGCTTTCAAATTTGAGTACGAAAAAAAAAGAAAAAGAAAATATATAAATTAGATATGCCTTTGCGAGTCAAGGTTTCACAACAGCATTTTCCTTCGTCATGTTGGTTGGTACCGTCGCCAGGTAGGCAGGTCAAGCTTCCTACCACCAGAAAAAGTCTCAGCAATGGTTGGTCAAGTTTGATATAAGAATCGAAAGTTTAACATAGGATTCAAAGTTCGACATTTCATTTAACATACACCGAGATCAAAAGTTTATCACAGAAATTGGAAGAAAAAAAAAAGTCTAGCATTAAAATCAAAAGCTTTACGCAATGATGATAAGAAACGAAAAAAAAAATCAATAAATGAAAAGTTAATATAAGAAAGAAAAGCTGAACGAAATATCTAATCAAAACTTCAACATAAAATAAAAACTTTTAGCATGAGAATAATGAAGAAGAAAAAACACGTAAGAATCACTCCACGAAGCTGAGAAAAAAAGAAAAATCAAACAAGAGAACGAAAGAAAAAGAAAAAATTAAATAAGCGAACGAAAGTAAATCTAATAAACGGAAGGGGAAAAGCAGTATGATAAATAAGAAAATAAATAAGAAGGGAGAAGAAAGGAAAGCAGAGAGAGAGAGAGAGAGAGAGAGAGAGAGAGAGAGAGAGAGGAGGAGGGTGAGGCGCGGGTGTTGACGGGTGATGACAAATTGCGCGCCAAAAACAAGAGACGGGCGAGATGCGTGAGGAGTACCAGGTTCCTTAATTAATTTTTTCCCTTCCCTCGCCTCACCTCCCGCTGCTGCCGATTCCGAGGCGGGGCGCGATGCTTTATAAGGCGCCAGGAAATAAAGACAAGAGTGGCCGGACGAATATGCGAGTGACTGATAAAGCTAAAAATATAATATGTCCACGACGATGTATTGTATATATGTATTTCTCTCTCTCTCTCTCTCTCTCTCTCTCTCTCTCTCTCTCTCTCTCTCTCTCTCTCTCTCTCTCTCTCTCTGTGTGTGTGTGTGTGTGTGTGTGTGTGTGTGTGTGTGTGTGTGTGTTCGTAGCTACATACTCACACAACTCTCAATCATATTTTCTTTACATTTCTTCATATTTTCCTCTATATTCGTGAAGGGAGTGAATGAGAGGAGGAGGATGAAGACAAGGAGAAGAAGGAGGAGGAGCTGGAGGAGGAGGAGGAGGAGGAGCAGAGGGGGCGTTAGCGTGGGAACTGCCGAACTATTGAGGGAGGCTGAGGCGACGTGAGATTGATGGTCCTGGCTCAGCCCTTGGCCTCTGGTTCCCATCTTTCGGTGTTGTTGCGGCAGAGTTACTTACTTGGCCTCCCCGCGCTACATGTGACCCATCGGTACTACTTACTTCATTCACTGCTGTTACCTGGGTTTTCAAGTTTCTTCTGTTGATAGTGTAGAAATCTTGTTAATTTGTGACTTGGATCTCTTGCTGCTGCTTCGATTTAGGCTTGTATTCCATGACATAGGCTCTGCTCTCTCACTATGTTGTTTTCAAATGTCACAGAGAAAATGATTATCCTGTTAATTGAATGGAAATCTTATTATTCTGTGACTTAGATCCCTTGCTGCTACCTCGATTAAGGCTTGTATTCCATGACATTGGCTCCGCCTCCTCACTATATCGGTTTTCAAAAGTCACTGAGTAGTTATCCGGGTTTCTAAGTTTATCCTGTTGATTGTGTAGAAATTGTTAATTTGTGACTTACAGTAGATCCCTTGCTGCTACTTCGATTTAGAATTGTATTTCATAACAGGCCAGTATTCAGAAACACTTTGCCTTCTCACTATGGCTGTTTTCAAAGGTCACAGAGTAATTAGCCGGGTTTTCAAGAGTGTTTCTCCTGTTAAGCCTTCCCGCCCTTGCTGAGTGGACATTACATACAGCCATCCTTTCTGCCTCCGGGAACCTCCACACCGACCAGCCCAGTATTCCAGGAACGAGTACCATTGTTCCAGCCTCAAATCCACTTTTATTTCCTTCTCAGCTTATTATTCGTATGATACTCTGCTTGATGAATTAATGGTACTGTACTAAATCATCTTTTTTTTTAACTTTTCCTTCACTAGCATTTCCACCACCACCACCATCACTACCTAAACAACAACAACACCAGCAACAGCAACAACAACAACAACAACAACAACAACAACATGGAACCTAAACGAACCTAACTTAACCTACATGTCCTCAAATCACAAACACAGCTTCACCTTGCCCTGCTTCCTCCTCCTCCTCCTCCTCCTCCTCCTCCTCCTCCTCCACTCCACTCCAGTCCACCCAATTAGTTGTGGTCGGGATGCAGGAATCTGGTGATCTATTGTGAGGTTATAATTGTTGTTGGTGGTGATGGTGGTGGTGATGGTGAACTAGTTGTGGTGATGATACTCTAGTAGTGCATGGCGGTGGTGGTGATGGTGGTGAGTGGTGTGGATAGCGGCATGAGTGGTGTGGATGACTGTGCGAAAGGTGTGGGAGAGGGATGAGTGAGAGAGAGTGAGAGAGAGGGAGAGAGGGAGGAGAGGGAGGGGAGGGAGGAAGAGGAGAGGGAGTTGGAGTGGAGGTCCATCTGAGATAATGGTGAAGTGGAAGAAGGGAGGGAGGAGACTTGAGTAGGAGCGAAGAGAGAGAGAGAGAGAGAGAGAGAGAGAGAGAGAGAGAGAGAGAGAGAGAGAGAGTCGAATAGGATAGAAAGGAGGAGGGAAGAGAGAAAAGCGAGAGGAGGGAAGGTAGGTGTGGTTGTGCTGAGTCACCATAGTAAGGGAGGGAAGAAAGGAGTGAGGGAGGGTGAGAGGAGGGAGAGAGGGAGGGAAGGGCAGGCAGATTTAATTACCACTTTTTGCCTTGGGAGGAGGAGGGAGGAAGGGAGATAGACAAATAGATAAAGTGAGTGCGAACCAGACAACAGGACGATTAAATTAGCCGCGTGGCGCCCAACACGCGAAGCACGGCGGTGACAGCGGCAGCCATTTGTCGCTGACGTGGACACCCGCTGCGGCGCTGGAGGGTGTGGCGGTATGCTGCGGGGGAGGGTAGGGACACGCTGTGGTAGTTTGCTGTGATTGCCTCAGCTTTGCCAGACCACTGTTACAGTGGACTCCCGCTGTGATGGACTCCGCTGTGGTGTATTGCTTTCGTTGTGACCTGTCAGGAGGAACTGCTGTGGTGACTGCCTGGAATTGTGCTTGAGAATTGTGTAGTTTCTCGCAGGGCGGCTAAGCGTGGCAGGGACGGCAGGATATGCTGGGACTGCCTCAGCCTGGAGCGTGACAACAGGTGGGAATGGAAGTACTTGAAGCGAGGGTAGGCAGCAGTAGGGATGAGGTGCATGCAGAGGCGGGGTTGCTAGGGTCGTAAGTTTACAGGGAAGGAGGGTGTGATCGGGAGGCGGCGGGTCGCGCTAGCTGTCCACAACGTAAACTGTTTGATCCCCGGCGCGTGGACGCTCCCGTGTTTGTAACTGTTTGTAAATATCGACCATTAAAGCTAACATTTACATGGGACGACCTTGACCGGGTCAGAGGAGGAGCAGCGGCAAGGAAGCTGCCTCAGTCAACCTGTCGGAGGCCGCTGGGGAGGACGCGTGTCGGGAAGGAGCGGCAGGCCTCGGTGGGGCGGCCTGGCGAGGGAAGGGTCGGTGCCCTAAAACACCCAGTGCACCAAGAACCATCACCGCCACTCACTTGCCACACCACCGCCACCCTCGCTCATGCAGGACAGTACCACCAGCCTCACCCATCCGCCACTGCAGCTCTCCATCGCTCAGCCGGTAATAAATGGAAACTGAACGATCAACAATAATGAAAGTCATTCGCCGAGGAACAGAATGAAAGGAAAAATAATTGGACAATGCGTCGACAAACAGCAGTGAGTTCAGCGGGACAAGTCAGTGACATTGAAGACAAAAAAAAAATTCTATATCTGTCGCGGTCCTGCAGGGAAGAAGTAAGAGGTGGAGCAGGGCGGGACGGGGCACGGTGACAGGGATTGGAGCTGAATGGGGCAAGACTAGGCTGGGCGGGGCAGGAGAGCTAGTGAGTGACTCGAACCAGAGCCGTGCCTGTCTCCCTCACATCCTCTAACGGCTGTGTGAAGAGAGTGAGAGAGGGAGAGGGAGAGGAAGTGGTGAGGTATGGTGTCACGGATGCACACTCACTCCTCCTCATCGGATGCAACACTAAAAGTAATTACCCATCTATCCACTCTGCCAAGACCTAGTGATGCTGTGTGTGTGTGTGTGTGTGTGTGTGTGTGTGTGTGTGTGTGTGTGTGTGTGTGTGTGTGTGTGTGTGTGTGTGTGTGTGTGTGTAGTTTTGCACGGCTGCTTCAGGAACCACAACAGCATAACAAAGACAGCAAACAGCAATCACAGCAAAACAGCAGCACACACTATAACACTTCTCGTTCGTGGCTCCTCAAGTGACCATTGTAATATTCAAAGTTTGCTTCTCCTTCTCCTTCTTCTTCTTCTTCTTCTTCATCATCTTCTTCTTCTTTTGATTCTTTGCTTTACCATGTCCGTCAAGATTCAAGTACTTTCAGAGACTTTCCTTAGTCAACATCTTCTAACTCAAAATAAAAAAAACAACAACAACAACAATAAAAACAACGTGGCAAATCGTCCTTGAGATGCATCCTAGAGAGAGAGAGAGAGAGAGAGAGAGAGAGAGAGAGAGAGAGAGAGAGAGAGAGAGAGAGAGAGGTGACAGATTTCAGCACTTTGAGGAATAATGGAGGGAAGGAAAGGAATATAACACCCGAGGAGGAGGAGGAGGAGGAGGAGGAGGAGGAGGAGGAGGAGGAGGAGGAGGAGGAGGAGGAGGAGGAGGAGGAGGAGGAGAAGAAGAAGAAGAAGAAGAAGAAGAAGAAGAAGAAGAAGAAGAAGAAGAAGAAGAAGAAGAAGAAGAAGAAGAAGAAGAAGAAGAAGAAGAAAAGGACAAAAAAGTAGATAGAACCAAAAGAAGAAGAAAAGGAAGCCAGAGACAAGCAAACAAGAAAGTAAGCAAGCGCAAGAAAAGAGAAAGAGAGAATAAAAAGAAATTAAAACAGAAAAAACGAGAAACAATAAAACACAAAAAAAGAAACACGAAGATAAAGATGAGGAGAAGGAAAAGGAGGAAGATAAAAAGAAAAAGGAGAAGGAAGAGGAGGAGAAGGAGGAGGAAGAAGACGAGGAGGAGAAGAAGAAGGAGGAGAATACGTCAGGCACCACACTTAACATTCCCTCCCACCACGGTCGCTGCCGTAACACACACACACACACACACACACACACACACACGGTATTGGCGCTGGTCTGGTAACTTCGAGCGATCAGAGGCAGCACGAGGGGAGACGAAGATGAGGGAAGGTGAGGGGAGTGTAGGGGAGTGGAGGGGAGGCACGGGCGGGATCAGGAAACAGGAGGGGGTGGAAAATCGTCCCTCAGGTGGCCGGGTGTTGGAGTGGCGCCGTGTGATCCTTCCCGGACACTCTAAGCTGCTCCTAATGAGTCGCCTCTTTGGGTAATCCTCGGTAGAGAGAGAGAGAGAGAGAGAGAGAGAGAGAGAGAGAGAGAGAGAGAGAGAGAGAGAGAGAGAGAGAGAGTAACAAACAAAAGGAGGAGGATGCGATAAAAATTATACATAGGAAGATATAAAACAGTCAGGGAAGGCAAAATAAATAAATACTCTTAAAAATAAATGCAAATTAAGTTACCATTATTACGCAGAGAGAGAGAGAGAGAGAGAGAGAGAG
>NC_059296.1:11941937-11951937 GCF_017591435.1 Portunus trituberculatus
GGTTCCTCCTAGGCTAATGAAAATTTAAAAAGGAATAATTTCACGGGATAGAATTAAATCAAAGTAGTGGGGGTTGAAGAGGAGGAGGAGGAGGAGGAGGAGGAGGAGGAGGAGGAGGAGGAGGAGGAGGAGGAGGGGAAAAAGAAAGAAAAACAGTAGCAACACTCGTGAATATGATGATTTTGAGAGTTTTGATATGATAGTACCGACGATTAAATAGAGAAGTAGATAGTTGCAATGGTGATAATGATGGTGGTGATGGTAGTAACAGTGGGTGGTGGTGGTGGTGGTGGTGGTGGTGGTGGCGGTGTGGGGCGGGAGGAGCGGCGAGGGTTATCAGGTGAACAAGCCTCTGCTGTCCCGTCTCCCACTTTAACACATTTACACTGACAGCTCCAACTTACTGCCTGAGTTACGGCTCACACTCAACCGTTTTCTGTAAAGCCACCAGCCACCCATCCCCCGTGATCACACACACACACACACACACACACACACACACACTCCCTGCCTGTCTGTATTTCCAGCTTCCTATGACTTGACTTCATTCAAGAGGGAGTTTCAAGACATTTGTCCCTGTCCTTTGGCTAACTAACGGCACTGTAAGGAGACTGGTGAATGAGTGGGCCTTTTTTGTTATCTTTCTGTTGTCCTTAGCCAGTCTTTTCCTCTTACTCACAAACAAAAAATGCAAGTACAAGTATTTTTCCATCTCAATACTTATACACAGAAGAGAAATTAAATAATAGAAAAAGTAGTACCACATAAGAGTAAGAAAGAAAAGTAACAAGGAAAAATAAGCTAAAAATAAATATAGATAAAGAAAAGATAACGGGAAACACAATAAGTAAAAAGAAAAGATAAAAAAAACTAATATTTAACTTAATAGAGACGCTAAAACTAACACGGCGCAACTTTCCTGCTTTTTTTTATGAGAATGACAAACTTTCCCTGTTCGAGATAATGGATTTGTGTTTCACGGGACAGGGAGGAGAGGGAGAGAATGAGGAAACTGAGAGAGGGACGGGGAGAGGAAAGGCTGAGGGGTGATTATCTGAGAGCTCCTTGGAGGGGAGTGAGGGGAGAGGGAGTATGGGAGATGGGAGAGGGAAGGGAAGGAGTGGAGGGCTCTGGCAAGGTGGGGAGGTGGGGAGAGAGAGAGTAGAGGTCAGGTAGGCACTTGACAGGATGACCCTGATAATGGAGGCGTCACCCCTACCACCCCTTCCACCCATTCCCCATCACCTCCTTCCCTCCACATCCCTCCATTCCTTCTTTCCTACTCCATTCCCATCACACACGCCCCATGCCTCTTATATCCTTTTACCTTCTCCCTTCCCCTTCATCCTTTCCTTTCCTACTCTTCCTCTTCTTATTATTCCTTTCCCATCACAGTAACATCCAGTTTCTTTAACCCTTTCAATACTGGGACGCCTTGAGAGTTGTGTATGCTTAGACTATTTCACTGACATTAGGAAGGATGTATGGAGGTCAGTCGTCACTATTCTAACCCCCTACAAAAGTTTCTGAAGCTATATAAACTCATCAAATACTCGTAGTAAGCAGCTTGAATATAGAAACGCGTCATGGTACTGAAGGGGTTAGAGAGAGAGAGAGAGAGAGAGAGAGAGAGAGAGAGAGAGAGAGAGAGAGAGAGAGAGAGAGAGGAGTATGACTTGCCTATAAAACAATAAAGAAAATTAGAATGAGAGGCGAGGAATGAGGTGGCAGCTATAGTGAATGACAGTGGCGGGGTGTGGTGGTGGTGTAGCTGACGAATGGCTGAATGAAGGAATGAGTGAAGGGATGAGTAGAGAGAAGGGATGAATGAAGAAGTGAATGAAATGACTTACAATGGTATATAATCACGTAACTTTTTTTTTCTCTGTTTTGTTCTTATTATGGTCATGTACGTAGTAGTAGTAGTAATAGTAGTAGTAGTAGTAGTAGTAGTAGTAGTAGTAGTAGTAGTAGTAGTAGTAACGGCTAGTAATACCAATAATAATAAAAAAAAATTATACGAAACGATAAAGGAAATAAAAAAGAAAAAAAAAAAGAAAAAAAAGAGAAGAGAGAGAGAGAGAGAGAGAGAGAGAGAGAGAGAGAGAGAGAGAGAGAGAGAGAGAGAGAGAGAATCAAAACAAGAAAGAAGTCTAAGATAAATAACGTAAGGGAAGTTAATTAGGACATCAAATAATAGAGAAAAACGGGAAGGGTGAGAAGGAAGGGGGGGGTGCATGAGGGAGGGAGACACGGAAGGGAAGGGAGCGTGGGAGGAGAAATTGACGTGGGAGAGAAAACGAAGTAGAAATGTAAAAGGGGTAAAATTTAAAGAAAACGAGGAGAGGTATGAGGAAATAGAGGATAAAGGAGAGGGGACGTGGGAGGGAAAGGGAATGTGTGGGAGAAGAAACAAGCAAATAGGGATATGAATAGTATTAGAACTTGATAAAATAGTGGAAGGTATAATGAAAATATAAAGATAAGAAGGGAGTGATGTGATTAAGGGAAGAGGGTGGATGGAGGTGAAGAAGAAGGAATGGAGAAGAAGAGGAAACGAGAACAAAAAGGAGAAAGAAAAATGTGATTAGATTAAAAAAAAAAGAAGAACGAAGGAAGGAAAAAAATAACATTGAAAGAAGAAAGAGAATGGAAAGTTGGAAGAGGTGGAAAAGAGAATAAAAAGGGAAAAAAAGAGAAAAAAGAAGAAAATAACGGAAATAAAAATTAAAAAAGAAGGTAGGAGAAAATAATACAGAAAGAAGATAATAAAGATGGGAGGAGGCAAAACCGGCAAACATATAGAATAGGGATGAGAGGAGGAAAAGCAGGACAGGAAATAGGAAAGAAGCGAAGCAAATCATGAGAAAAAAAAATTAGGGAAGGTTCGAGGAAATAATGTAAAAAGAAGAAACAGAAAAAAGACGTGTGAAGAAGAAGCGATGTGAGAGAGGAGGAGGAAAAGATGTGGGAAAGAAAACAAAAGAAAATATATACTGATACCAGGAAAAAAACTAGGAAAAACGATGAAAAATACGAGGAAATAATGTAAAAAGGAAAGGATGATGATAAAAGGACAGGCCCATGGAAGGAAGGAACATGGGAGGAGTAATAAAGAGGAAGCAAAGGAAATAAGGAGAAAATAGCATAAAAAGCAGACGAAAAGGAATTGGAAGGTGTACGAGAAAATAAGGTGGAAAAGAGAGGTAGGGGCGGGAAGGGAGAACGGGGCTTTGGGAGGAGAAAGGAGCGTGAGGGGAGGAATAAAAGAGAAGACGAAACGAAGCAAATAACGAGGAAAAATAGAAAAAAAAACATGAAAACGAAGGAAGGTGTACGAGGAAATAATGTAGAAAGGAGAGGGTAAGGACGGGATGGGAGGACGGGGCCTTGGGAGGAGGAAGGGGCGTGGGAGGAAGAACGAGAGAGAAGAGGAAGCGAAGCAAAGCCGCCACAATGGCCGTGCCCGAGTCAACAAACACCAAGATAAGCTGTCGTGTTCCCGTCCCGCGACACGACTGCTACGGCTCTGACGCGGCGGGGGGCGGCTGCTGGCGGGGCACGGGGCTCCCCTCCAAACACACACACACACACACACACACACACACACACACACACACACACACACACATGATAGATTAAAAAGTGCCCTTAGGTTCCATTTATTCACTGTAGATTGTGTTTACATTATCTAGAAAAACACACACACACACACACACACACACACACACACACACACACACACACACACACACACACGCACACACACACGGACATATCTAAACAAACAATGCCATGTAATTTACGGAAAACAGTGTCCAAGTCCTTTTTCTTTTTTTTTTTTTTTCAAGGCGGGTCATTTCAAAAGTGCACTGAATAAGGAAAGCAAACAAGCGAGTGAGGAAAGATAACTAACAAGGAAAGGATACGTTTATCATGTCATAAAGTTGTAGGTAGGAGTGAGATTAGTGGGGGGATGGTCTCTCTCTCTCTCTCTCTCTCTTTGGAAAGGATTTTATCATGCAAAGTTGTAGGCTAGGTTGAAATTGGTGGATGATAGTCTCTCTCTCTCTCTCTCTCTCTCTCTCTCTCTCTCTCTCTCTCTCTCTCTCTCTCTCTCTCTCTCTCTCTCTCTCTCTCTCACCATTACAAATAAAGCTGTAACAATAAGAAGGATTAGTGTACAAGATAATAATCATGACACATCTCTCTCTCTCTCTCTCTCTCTCTCTCTCTCTCTCTCTCTCTCGGTGGGTGGTCGGGGCGGGTCCGGATGGTCGAAACTCCCGCTGCCTCAAGGGCGTGGTGAGTGATGGCGGCGCCTCCCAGTTGTCACCGCCACTTGGCCCACCACCACCACCACCGCCATCATCATCATCATTATCATCATCATCATCATCATTACTATTACTATCATTCTTATCTGTCATTATTGTTGTTGTATTGGTTAGTGTTATTGTTCTGTTTTTTTTTTTTTGTAATTCTGTGTAGGCGTTTCTATAGTGTGCAGTTACTGTGTTGTCATTGGTGGTGGTGGTGGTAGTAGTAGTAGTAGTAGTAGTAGTAGTAGTAGTAGTAGTAGTAGTAGTAGTAGTAGTAGTAGTAGTGGTGGTGGTGGTGGTGGTGGTGGTGGTGGTGGTGGTAGTAGTAGTAGTAGAAGTAAAAGTAGGAGTAGAAGAAGAAGTGGTAGTAGTAGTAGTAGTAGTAGTAGTAGTAGTAGTAGTAGTAGTAGTAGTAGTAGTAGTAGTAGTAGTAGTAGTAGTAGTAGTATGACCATCATTTTACTGCTACTATATCACTATCACCTTCACTTTCACCATCATGATATTTTTAATCGTTCCTATCCAAACAACCATCACCACCATCCGCCATTTTCACAATCACCACCACCATCACCATCATCCTTCAGAAGCACGGATACATTTTCTACTTCACCACAAAATGTATTCAGTTAACTATGTGTTATTGCACTGTGTTTCCCTTCTGACCTCTTTTGTAACTCTATGGCCCTCCTCTCTACATCCAGCACCTCTTTCTCTCAGCCCTGGAACTCTCCGTCTAACAGTTTCACCTGCTGCCTGTGACCTGAATTCTTTCGAGAGGAAGGTTTCAAGACACTTCTCATAATTAACTATATATATTTTTTTTTTTTTTTTTGACAATTCTTTTTTTGGACTGGCATCTCCAATGTTTTTTTTTTCTGCTATCTTATTTGCTATCCTTGGTAAATATCTCCTCTTGCATTACAAATAAACAAAGGAACAGCATAATTTCCGTTAACCTTCAGAACGCCATGGTTTCCTCTCGGCTTAATAAAACGGTATCGTGTAAGTTAAGATTATAAATTTGAAAGGTTGTACTCAAAACAAAAGGTGTTAATAAATATAGTACTTCTTTTAGTGTACAGAGTTGACTTATTTACGAGGAGCATTGCCTAATGGATTGCTCAAAGAAGATAGCAGGTATCGTCAGCAGTAAAAGTTAAGGAGTAAGCAGGTGACTGTTTTAACTTCATGGCACACGCTTACATCTCAACCCGCTGTCTCTCGCGCTTGTTACTCGCCATGCAGGACGGGACTGCCGTAGTGTGTTAATATGGTACGCGCCTTCCTCATAAGATCATGATGAGAGTGCGTGAGAGCCGACGGTAAACATAAAGTAGCTTTTATGCATCTATTATGTACAGTAATTTACATCAATTCTAGTTCATTCATTAACTCTCCAACATAATACAATATAATTTTTCATTCAGAAGAAATGCAGTGAAATCTAATGTAGGTTACTCGACTTTTGATCATGACTGTATTCCACAATTTTTTATCTATAGAGAGAAATGGAATTGTTAACATATCTATCTGTTACAAATAAAGTTATCTATTCTTCCAAAGTTCTCATTCGCATTTATGTTGGCTGAATGCAAAACCCTCTACATTGTTACATATATAAAGAAACTGAAATGTTTATTACTTGGTTTAATATCTTATAGTATTCGTTTGATATTAACTACAGCGCCAGAAGATGAAAGGTGTTACGCGACAAAGTTATCAATTTACTGATCGTACTATGAATTACCTGCCTGCTGAATAACTAAGGGAAAACAGATATCAGGGAACATTTGGGCTCAGGAGACACTTTGTAACAAGCCACACTATCTAATCTAAAGGAAGGGATACAGGATGGTGAAGCGGCCTCTGTGCCACGCATCCAATACAACATTTCTCTTCCTTGAAACAGATTCTTGATTTAATTGGAATCCGCTCTTATAAATTCTAGCCTGTTTATTTACCAACAGCACCACATCACCACCTCTGTAAAGCCGCCTCAACATCTCTTAAGTCCATATTCATGCACGTTTCAACATCTGATCACTACTTTTAGTTCATTCTCTAGAAGTCATCGCGATTGTCAAGACTGTCTTCACGATTCTGTTGAAAGCTAAGCAAGGACTAAGGACCATCAAGGAAAAAAAAAAACACCCATAAGCTGAAAATTCATCCTGGCAGTCTTTGAAAACAGTCCTAATAAGAGAATGCTTAGTTTAGAAACACAGGAATTAATCACGCTGGCTTGTCTTCCTCGCCTTTTCTCTCCTGTGACCGCTGCGGCTTCCCTTTGACCTCACTGAAACACTGTGATGCGAATCTTGAAAATATTGTCCACTTACACCACTGAAGGCTAAAGATTCACTCATATACTTGATTTTTTTTTATATATATAATTTCAAAAGACGAATATCAAGACATCTTAGGAAGCAAACTCTCTCTCTCTCTCTCTCTCTCTCTCTCTCTCTCTCTCTCTCTCTCTCTCTCTCTCTCTCTCTCTCTCTCTCTCTCTCTCTCTCTCTCTCTCTCTCTCTCTCTCTCTCTCTCTCTCTCTCTTCGTTTCAATGACAGTAGTGGAAAGGAGATGAAACGTAGGCGAGTTTTTTTAATTTAGTACATAAGACAACTCTATTTCCCCAACATTTCTCCAACAGTCTTCCTGCGAGGCTAAAATAAAGTTCAGCTATATTTGGTGTGTTTGAGCTTATTTTTGTTCAACAGTTCCTCTTAATCCCTGAAGTGTTTACGTTATCCTTCCATTCAATTATTCTTTTCCCTTTTTTTTCCTTCTTTTTTCATCATCGTCACATCACAATTGCCAGTAAAATGAAGAGCCAATGTTTTTTTCTTCTTTCTTTTTTATCAGTCTTCTTTCTTTGTTACTCTTATCTCCTTTAGTATTTCTATTTCTTTTTTTTTTTTCGTCTATTTTATGAATGATGATGATGATGATGATGATGATGAAGGCAAATGATAAGAGGAGGCAATTCACATCTTTATTTTAACAGCTAAATAACTTAACATTCCATAAACACACACACACACAGAGAGAGAGAGAGAGAGAGAGAGAGAGAGAGTCCTACCAACGGCCCATCCTCCATTAGTGATCTCTCCCTCCCTCCTTCCTTTCCTCCCCTCGTCCTTCCTCCACCTTCCTCACTGTCCCTGCCTCTTGAGAAGGAGTGAGAAGAGTTGTGAGGGATGAGAGGGGAGAGGGGGAGAGTGAGGGGAAGAATTGGGGGAGGGGGTCGTCATTTCCTCGGCTGATAAAATAACGACACAGCTGGGGGGCGTACCAGCTGCTGAAGAGGAGGAGGAAGGAGAAGAAGAAGGAGGAGGAGGAGGAGGAGGAGGAGGAGGAGGAGGAATGAGAGGCAAGCCAGCTAACTGATGATAATGGTGATGATGATGGTTGTGGTAGTGTTAATGGTGTAAGGGGAATTGTTTGTGGCGGTGATGGTGGTGGTGGTGTTAATGGTGGTGGTGCTAATGGTGGTAGTGAGTGGTTGGTGACTACTGGTAGTGATGGTGATAGTGTTGATGATGTTTAGAAAGGCTTGGTGTTGGTGCTGGTTGTGGTGCTGATGGTGATGGTGGTGGTGGTTGTTACTGCTGGTGACACTGATGGCTGATGATGATGGTAACAAACAACGAACACCATCTCTCTCTCTCTCTCTCTCTCTCTCTCTCTCTCTCTCTCTCTCTTGCTGGGAAATTGATATCAAAAAGTTTTCCAGCAGAGAAATAATAAGGTACCGCATTAACACACGAGAGAGAGCGAGTGGAGGCAGAGGACGACCACACGAAAAGACTCAGGATGGAGAGATACAAAGAAAACTGTCAGCCTATAACGAGAGTCTGCTGATCAACTGCCAAACTAATGGTAATGATAAACTTTACGTGGGAGGCCAGGACGCAATAGAATAGAGCAAGGAGGAGGAGGAGGAGAGAGGTGGTAGAGGGAAGGAGGAGGAGTCATGAAGGGTCGGTGTGGGAGGAGGAAGAAGAGAAATAGTGTGAGAAAAAGGGAAGTAAGAAGGAGAGGAAGGGAGGGTGATGTGCGGGGGCTGTAGTGTGGGTGGCAGCCAAGCCCTTGCGAGTGCTTACGCTGCCGGAGGACCACAAATAATCGCAGGGCGGGCTGAGGACACAACCGGGATCGTCAGGTTCCTGGAGACGCTAAGTGGCCGCCAAACACCAAAACAGAAGAGTTTGTGGTCACAGCGAGACTCTATCCTGATATTTACCCCTTTATTTCATCCCCTTCCTGCGTGTACTACTCCCTGCCCATGCCCGACCCTCCCCTACCACTCACACCCAGCCTCTACTCGCGCACCACGGGGTACAGGGGCCGCCGCGCCCTCATCTTTGATCTCTTAATCGTGATGCGTAAGAAACCAGCAATAAACAGGAAATATTTTGGGCCTGATCCCGTAAATTCCTGCAACTTGCTCCAGCACGGCAGCGACGACCCGAGAGCCGCTGCAAGCATCGCACCGCCACCGCTGCCCTGCCATGTCTTCAAAATGGCGGCGACGGTGGTACATGAGGAAAATGGAGAGGAGGCCCCGTCATCACCGGGCGGCGGGAGGAGGTTGGCAGGCGGCCATGGAGGAGATTCACGTGAAAACCTCAACAAGAAGAGCTTCCTTCTCCGCCTTTCCTACTTTTCCTCCATTTGGCTTAGCGTGGGAACCGGAGGCGACGCGCGGCAACAACACCACCGATCTACCCGTCCTTCAGATTCAGACGACTCAACGGGGCCGCCACCTTCAGGAGACCAAGAAACGGGAAGATATGGACGAAACAACGAGAGGAAGGGAGAGGAGAGGAAGGGAGTGGTGATGGACGGTGGAGAAAAGAACAAAAGTGGAGAAAGAGAGAGAGAGAGAGAGAGAGAGAGAGAGAGAGAGAGAAAAAGAAGAATGATCCATAGTAAAGGGGGCGAGGAGGGGAAGGGACCAGGCAAGTAAGCAAAAAAAGCAAACAACAAATTAGTAAAGTCGAGGAAAGAGAAGTGGAGGCGGATTGGAGGATGCGAGGGAGAGAGGGAGAGGGAGAGGGAGAGAAGGGTGAAGACAGCTGCTCGGCGGGAGAGGGAGAAAGGGAGAGAATGGAAAGGGAGAGGGAGAGGGAGGGAGGGGAGAAGGGGGACGGGTGGCCTAGCAGAGCGTGGTGTCAATGATGCAACACAAACAAATCCACACCAAGATCTCGACGGAACCCTTGTACCCGCTCTGTTACCCGTGAGAGAGAGAGAGAGAGAGAGAGAGAGAGAGAGAGGAGCCGATTATTATATACACTTCTCATTCTATTCCACACCACTAGAAAACACTCCCTATTTTCTTTTTTTTTTTATGTAGAAAGGAAACCAACCAAAAGCAAAAAAATTACGATTCAAAAAAACAGTTACAAAAAAGACCCAATTATAAGAAAAAAGAATATTAAATGGCCATCTTTTTTTAGTCTATACCTTCATGGAACCTCGCAGATGTGTTTTATTATGAAGACATTGATGCGTTGTCACACTTTTATACCTCTGTGTCTTCACGTTCATCGCGAGAAAATAGAGACGAGAACCAAACGTGCTTTCATTTCAGCAATCCCAAACTTTTACTTCAGATTTTCGTATGTAGGAGAGAGGAACTAACCTGGCCCAAGAAAATATATAAAAAGTT
>NC_059296.1:11956937-11961937 GCF_017591435.1 Portunus trituberculatus
TCATACATCCTGACTGTTTCCTGTTGCTAATGATGATAATGATTTTTTTCCCCATTCTTCATTATTCCCTCCTTTCTTTATTTTTTCTCTTTTTCCTTCGTACTGCTACTTGTTATATTTTCCTTCCTCTCTTCTCTCCACTTCCTTAATTTTTTTCCTTCATCAGTTACTCATTTTTCATCCTTATTCCCTTCCAGTACGTCTTATTTTCCCCTCTTTTTCCATTTTAGCCTCTCAGTTTTCTTTCTTCCCTTCCTCCCCTCTCCTCTTCCCTCCAAACGCCTAACCTATCACTTTAAACTGCCACGCAATGAGAGGAAAATGAGAGTTAATTACTGGTTCTCCTTCTCTTCTTCCTCCTCCTCCTCCTCCTCCTCCTCCTCCTCCTCCTCCTCCTCCTCCTCCTCCTCCTCCTCCTATGGTCTTATCTACAGTCACACTTCTTTACTCTTCATTTATCCAATTTGTGTTTTTTTAAGTGTCTTTGAAAAGGTGGTGGTGGTGGTGGTAGTGATGGTGCTGCTACTACTACTACTACTACTACTGTTGTTGCTACTACTACTACTACTACTACTACTACTACTACTACTACTACTACTACTACTACTACTACTACTACTACTACTACTACTACTACCACCACCACCACCACCACCACCACCTCAACTACTAATAACTAATTAACAACAATTTTAGCTTCCAATAATTTACGTAGCAGATAAAGAAGTAATTCTAGAAAGACGATACCGTGAGAGAGAGAGAGAGAGAGAGAGAGAGAGAGAGAGAGAGAGAGAGAGAGAGAGAGATGTGTAAGTTCTTTCTCATTACTTTTCCCTCTCTCTTTCCTTTGGTTCGGTGGATGGTCGTGTTTATTATGACTGGAGCACGAATGTTGACGCGGTGAGCAATGCAGGGCGAGGGGGGCTGGACTTCGGGTGCGGGGCGGGGCGGGACTAGGGGGCAGGGCGGTATGTGGAGTAACAGCCTTGAATTAATTACCGTGAGTGTGGAGCTGTGATGGATGGACACCTTACAACGCAGCATCTATCAAGCCACCACCCTTAAAAACACGAGTATCTTCAACTGGAGCCTTCGAAAGCATTGACAGCAGGACAGGAAAGCGTTTGTAGTTAAAATGACTAACCACAATATTTTATCACACGCCAACAACAATATCAACGACTAATACCATCACGTCTTATCACAGCCACTATTATTAGCACCACTATTCGTATCTACCACCATTATCGTATCAAACCACTAACATCTCTACCATCACCATCACCATCACAATCATCATCACCACCTACTTCATTCACTATCTTTGTCACCATCATCACTGTTTCTTACAACCACTATTATCAGCACCACTATTCGTATTATCACCACTGGTCACTCACTTTCACTATCACAGCATGCCACAGTACTCTTTATTATTCACTCTCATTTATTCACAGCACAGCCACTTTTGTTATTGAGATCTTCCACAGCGCTAATTCACAAAAATATCCACTTCCACTATCACATCACGACACAGCACTCTTAGTTATCCATTTCTAGGTATTCACAGCATTCCCCCAGCGCTTCCTTCCACAGCATTCATTCATTCACAGCAGATTAAAAGAACCTGCGCCAAACTTCCACTCCTACCACAGCTTTCACGACTATCCACTCCACAGCACTTATCTATCTACTCCAGCATTCATTCATTCACACCACACTAAAAGAAGCTGCGACAAAACATCCACCCCTACCACAGCTTTAACTACTATCCACTCCACAGCACTCATTTATTCACTCCGTACCACACCATCGCCAGAATACTGACTCCCGTCCACTTAAAGGCCACCCAGTACAATTTATCCACCTACTCCACTTATGGGTGCAGTGGTTCCACATTCTTAGGGGTACTACTCTCTCTCTCTCTCTCTCTCTCTCTCTCTCTCTCTCTCTCTCTCTCTCTCTCTCTCTCTCTCTCTCTCTCTCTCTACCGTGCCCAAGCCTCCTGCTATGAGAGAGAGGGAGGGAGGGAGGGCAGAATGGGAGGTAAGACTGCCCCTAAGAATGGAGGCGCCCCGCTGTGAGGTGTCTGCTGTGTTGTCTTAACGCCACGCATTGTTTCACGGGCAGATGAGTGGGATCAGGGAGGGGAGTGGCGGAGGGAGGAACTGAGGGAGGGAGACACGGGAGGGAAAAGGTGGAGTATGTTCATCATGTTCTCTTTTCACTAATCTATTGCTATTTTCGAATGATTTTCACTGTTATTTAAAGGTTGGGTTGGGTTGGGTTGGGTTAGGTTGGGTTGGGTTGGGTTAGGTTGGGTTGGGTTGGGTTGGGTTGGGTTGGGTTGGGTTGGGTTGGGTTGGGTTGGGTTGGGTTGGGTTGGGTTAGGTTAGGTTGGGTTGGGTTGGGTTGGGTTAGGTTGGGTTGGGTTGGGTTGGGTTGGGTTGGGTTGGGTTGGGTTGGGTTAGGTTAGGTTGGGTTAGGTTAGGTTGGGTTAGGTTGGGTTGGGTTGGGTTAGGTTGGGTTGGGTTGGGTTGGGTTAGGTTGGGTTGGGTTGGGTTGGGTTGGGTTAGGTTAGGTTGGGTTGGGTTAGGTTAGGTTAGGTTAGGTTGGGTTGGGTTAGGTTGGGTTAGGTTGGGTTGGGTTGGGTTAGGTTAGGTTAGGTTGGGTTGGGTTGGGTTTGGGTTTGGGTTTGGGTTACGTTAGGTTAGAGTAGGTTAGGTTGGCTTGTATTGAAGTCGGTTGGGTTGGTTTGGATTGGGTAAGGTTAGGTTAGGTTAGGTTGGGTTTGAGTTGGGTTAGGTTGGGTTAGGGTTAGGTTAGGTTAGGTGGCGTTGGGTTGGGTTGGGTTAGGTTAGGTGGCGTTGGGTTGGGTTGGGTTAGGTTAGGTGGCGTTGGGTTGGGTTGGGTTAGGGTTGGGTTAGGTTAGGTTAGGTGGCGTTGGGTTGGGTTGGGTTGGGTTGGGTTGGGTTAGGTTAGGTGGCGTTGGGTTGGGTTAGGAAAGATTAGGTTAAGCTTTTCGTCTTAGTTTCTTGTTTTTCTTGTTTGTAATCTATTTTCTGTTTGGTTCCTGAGTGTCATTTTTTTTTTTCGTCTTTTTTCTTCGTTGATTTTCTCCACCGCAAAAAAATTCACATGTATTACTCTTCATTTTTTTCTTTATAACATTTTTTTTACATCTCCACAGTCTTTTCAACGTCCATTTCATGCTGTGTGTTGACTCTATTAATTTCCTGCACAGCTTTCTTGTGCAAACTTGATCTTATCTTTGTTATCTTGTCCTGTAACACGTCGATCATTTTCTTTTCCTTCTCGCCATCAACGCTTTTTTTTTTCGAAGGCCTTCGGTATTTTCTCTTCTTGTGTTCGTCCATGCTGTCATATTGGCTTCTTGATGTACGTATCCTATCTCTCGCAGCACCTCCTTGTACTTCATATCACTTTTATTGAGTCTATAACCTCCTCACCTATCACTGAAGTCTCGTTGAAGAGGAGGAGGAGGAGGACATGAAGTGAAAAGCAGAAAAATCTTGGAAGAAGGAAAGATATGAAGGGAAAGGAGGAAAAGAAAGATAAGGGAAAAGGTTACCCACTAGATAGATTGAGAAAACGAGAGAGAGAGAGAGAGAGAGAGAGAGAGAGAGAATTTGCCTTCATTCCTCCACCTTCATCTTTCTTTTCTTCTTTTCTCCCCTAATCTCCCTCACTCATCTCCGACACCCCTCCCTTTCCTCCTCCAGTCTCTCTCCCTCCTTCCTGCACTTCCTCCATCTCTCACTTCCTCCACCTTTCAACATCTCTCCCCTCTTTCCTCAAACTATATATACTTATGCCTCTTACCTCCATTGCTCCCTTCTCTCTCTCTCTCTCTCTCTCTCTCTCTCTCTCTCTCTCTCTCTCTCTCTCTCTCTCTCTCTCTCTCTCTCTCTCTCCCTCCTCCTTCCCTCCACATCAACAGCTCGTGCCTTTTTCCCTTAATTCTTATACCTCCAATACCTCTCCCTTCTCTCCCTTTCCCTCTCTCTCTCACTCCCTCTCCCTTTCTTTACAACACCTTTCCCCTCGCACGCTCCCTAACTACTCTCCCTCCGTGTGTTGCCTCCTCCTTGTCCTCCTCCTCCCCTTCCTCCTCCTCTTCCTCCTCCTCCTTCCCTCTCACACATCACAGCTATAAACCCTCGTTTCTTCAACACTCCTCTAGCTGTATCCTCCCTCCATCCCTCGTTCCCTCCTTCCTTCCCTCCACGCCCCTCCAGTAATCAGGGCCTGCGTCGTGTCACCAGCACGCGCCACGTCCCTCCTCCTCCTCCTCCTCCTCCTCCTTCTCCTCCTCCTCCTCAGAGTGTCGCAAGTGAATGGTCCTGACGCGGCTGAGCACCTCGATATGAGTCTCCTTAGGCAAAAGGGCGCCGCGATATAGACCCGCTCTCCTACCCACTCGTGCCCTCCTGCCCACCGAACCAGCCGCCCCTCCCAGCTGCCCACCACCACCACCACCACCTTGCACTCTCTTAGACACACGCCTCTGTTTTTCTCCTTTTTCCCTTTTTTTTTTTATTTGTTATGTTGTTTCTGTTTTTTGTTTTTTGTTTTCTTTTCCTGTGTGTTTCTGCTCTCTCATTCGTTTAACCCCTTCAGTGCTTTGACGTGTTTTCATATTTATTCTGGTTATTATTTGGTGATTTTATACTACAGAAACTTATGTGGGGCATTACATTAGTGAAAACTGTGGCCATTAATCTTCTGACCTCCACTGACCTTTCCTAATGTAAATAAAATCGTCTAATCGTGCACAAAACGCGTGGTAAAAATGCGTCTCAGTACTGAAGGGGTTAATTCAATACACGTCTCTGCTTCCTTCTCTTTAAAATAATAACTTGTACTCTTTCCTCCTCCTCCTCCTCCTCCTCCTCCTCCTCCTCCTCCTCCTCCTCCTCCTCCTCCTTTTCAAATTCCTATTCCTGAGATTTGTGAACACTTGCAATGATTCCTTTCGT
>NC_059296.1:11966937-11976937 GCF_017591435.1 Portunus trituberculatus
TTCACACGTAATAACAACAGAAACAGGTAATGGCGTACAGAAATGTATTATGTTTACTTATACACCAAGTTATCCTCAACCAAATAATAAACATGAAGGCAAAACTCCCGGTACTATCATTGACAACAGCACTCCTAGAAAACCACGATAAACTCAAACTACTACTAAAAAATAGAAGACAAGTAAATAGAAATTGTACTCACTCCACGTGAATGCTGCAAGTGTGTGTAGGTTCCGGGGAAAGGAAGGCGTGAAGATACGGAGCGTGAGTTGTCTGTAAATATAAAAGTAGTGTTAATATTTCAAATAAGATAAAAACGTGAGATACTATGCACTATATACGCTCTAGCTGACTACATTGATAAAAGTAGTATCAGAATTTTAAACAGTAATATAAAACGTTTGATACTATGCACTATTTACGTACAGTATAGTTGACCGCAATGTTAAAAACTTAGAATTTCATAAAAAAAAAAAAAACATTTGATACTGTGCACTGTATTCATTATAGTTGACTGCAATGATAAAAACAGTGTTAGAATTTCAAATAACAAAATATAAACGCTTGATACTGTGCACTTAATACACTATAGTTGACTGCAATGATAAAAACAGTGTTAGAATTTCAAATAAGATAAAAACATGATACTGTGCACTGTATACATTATAATTGATTGCAAGGATAAAAGTAATGTTAGAATTTCAAATAACAAGATACAGACATTTGATGTTGTGCACTACACTTCCAAAAAAGAAAAGAAAAAAAAGGTATGGAAGAAACGAAGGAACACACCAGCTCGATTTCTCTTCAGTATACTTGTGAACAGAAATCGTGTGACATTTTGGGTTCACTTGCACTGTTTAGCGTATCTCCCTATAGTCCTGTGTTGTGACTTGCTAGTAATCTCCTCGTGTTGTTCTTTTCTTCATTTTCATATTCCCATTCGTCTTTCCCGACATCTCTCTCTCAACTTCTAAATGATCTTCTTATGCTCTCTTAACTTTAATTCTAACTCTCTTTCTTTCAAATGAACTTCTTACTCACACTAACTTCCTTTCAAATTAATTCCTTATTATCTTACCTTCCTTTCAAATCAATTTCTTACTCTAACTTCCTCTCAAATTAACTTTTTACTCTCTCTTAACTTCCTTTCAAATTAACTTCCTACTCTCTCTTAACTTCCTTTCAAATTATTTTTTTACTTATTTAACTTCCTTACAAATTAACCTCTTACTATCTTAACTTCTCTTCATATTAATTTTTTACTCTTTTAACTAACTTTTGAATTAACTAATTTTAAATTAGAATTGCCATAAACGTACCAATTCTCATGTTCTGATACCCCGTGACAAGGCTCTTACGTGACCTTATTTCTACCTCACTAATGCAAGAGTTCGCCAGCATGTCACGTCCTCTTCACCCTCGTCACTGGTGGGCTCTGGAACACTCTTGCTTCGATATGGAGTCCTTCAAGAGGTGGAAATCTAAACACCTCAGGAGCTAAAGTGACTATCCTTTTTTAAAACCCTCGATATATACGTGCTCTCTCTCTCTCTCTCTCTCTCTCTCTCTCTCTCTCTCTCTCTCTCTCTCTCTCTCTCTCTCTCTCTACTTCGATCCTTCCTTCTTTTCTTAAATATAGTAAGTCCTTCAAGTCTTATTTTGTATTTCATTCCTAATTTCTCTTCTATTTCTATTAATTTGTAGCAGTATTAAGTTTTCCAGGTCATATTTCGTTCTATTTCTTTTCATTTGTCCAATCTATATATTATTTTCTTTCTTCTTGGCCATTTCGCAAGATTTTTGTCTGCTTTTTATTCTGTAATCTTGGACAAGCCTTCTTTTCATGTACAAAATAGAGAAGTGTTTGTATATATGTACGCAACGCTGATGGGGTGTCCGTCACGCCCTCTGTGGCTCCCTTATCACGAGACTATAAGGAGATACACACACACACACACACACACACACACACACACACACACACACACACACACACACACACATCACTCTTTCTTATGGTTGAATTGAAGCACTTACATATTGAAAACACCACCACTACCATCACCATCACCATCACCATCACTACCACCACCATCACCATCACCACCACCACTACCACTACCACCACCACCAAGGAAGGAAAACTCTTATATTTTCATTAAAGCAAAGAGAGAGAGAGAGAGAGAGAGAGAGAGAAAACTAGATAACCTTTTTTTTCTTTTTTCTTTTTATCTTTTTTTTTCCCTCTTTCCTTGCACTTTCCGGAAATGGCTTTAATCAGTGTTTGTTTACCTACGACTCGCATGTTTAGCTCATTTAGTCGTTTTTCCACCCAAGGCGAGCCTCCTAAACCCGGTGAGCTGAGCATTTATGAGTGGCGACAGACTTAGAGGCCATAGAACGTACTCCGCCATCTCTTTGGGGGGGTGCTTGGGCAAGTGGCAGCGGTGGGTGTAGACTTGCTGTTGCTGGTGTTGTAATGGGGAGCTGGTGTGTGTGTGTGTGTGTGTGTGTGTGTGTGTGTGTGTGTGTGTGTGTGTGTGTGTGTGTGTGTGTGTGTGTGTGTGTGTGTGTGTGTGTGTGTGTGTGTGTGTGTGTGTGTGTGTGTGTGTGTGTGTGTGTGTGTGTGTGTGTGTGTGCGTGTGTGTGATATTGTGGTGTTGTAATGTATTATGTTAGAGTTGTGTTCTGTACTCGATGAAAGAGGAGGAGGAGGAGGAGGAGGGAGGAGGAGGAGGAGGAGGAGGAGGAGGAGGAGGAGGAGGAGGAGGCAGTATAGCGAGGCCTCCCTAGCACTATTAAAACATGGCTTCTATTTTTTTCTCCCCTTTTTTCCCCTTCTCGCTCTTCTCTCCCTTCTCCCCCACACAACCCCTCCCTCGGGCATGAAAAGTCGTCCCCATCCGCCCTCCCACCCACGACCTCTACCAAGCCACCCACGACCTCCACGAAGCTGATCCATCCATCCATCCGTCCATCCACCTACAACCATCCCATCATTCCACGCCACCCATGAATTTGACCAATTAATTCATCCACCCAGTTCATCCATCCATTTCGTCACTTAATCCAACTTAACCCAACCTAACCTAACCTTAACCTAACGTAACCTAACTTCATTAAAAGACTAATTCATTCATTCATTCATCCATATATTTAATCCACTCCATCCATCCACCCTTGCACAACGCACCCGCCAACCTCTTCATCTCCATCTCCTCCTCCTCCTCCTCCTCCTCCTCCTCCTCCTCCGTTTAGCTTGTTCACTTTCCTCCTCCTTCATTTCCTTCACTACCTCATTCACTTACTTCACTTTGATCTCATTTTTCTGTTCCTCTTTCTCTATCTCTTTGTCAAACTTTTCCACTTCATCAGTCTGTTCTTTTCCATCTTATCAATAAATTCTACCTTTCCTCTTCTTCCTCCTTCATCTCTTTATCTAATTCTTCCACATCATTTATCGGTTCTCTTCCACCTTAATCCATCAGTTTGTTCTTGCTTTTCTCTTCTTCTTCCTTTATTAACTCTTCCACTTTATCTATCGTTTGTCTTCCACGTTATCTATCAGGTCTTCCTTTCTCTTTCTCTTTTTATCTCTTTATCTAAATCTTCCACCTTATCTATCACATTATCTATCAGGTCTCCCTTTCCTCTTCCTCATTTATCTCTTTATTTAACTCTTCCACTTTATCTATCAGCTCCTTCATCCTCACCGCCGCCAGCCGCCCCCCGCCGCCGCTGCTGCCGTCACCGAGGAAACAGACGCACAATGTGGCAAGGCGCGCGGGAATATAGGAATATAAATAAGGCGTGACGCGGCGCCTTGGATGTGACGCGTCTTAATGGCTCGTCACCCAGGGCATAACGGACGATTTTCACGACTACTTGTACGACCTTCTCCTTCTCCTCCTCCTCCTTCTCCTCCTCTTCCCTCCACCTCCATCTCCTCCTCCTCCTCCTCCTCCTCTTTCTCTTCCCTCCACCAAAGGAAGAGCCTCCCTAGCTTGTCTCTCACTCACACTACCCTGGTTTTACTTCTCTTCATCTTACTCCTCCTCCTCCTCCTCCTCCTCCTCCTCCTCCTCCTCCTCCTCCTCCTCCTCTTCTCTCAAAGCACTGCCTCCCTTCGTATCATACATGCTTGAGAAAATTATAAATAGATATATAGATTGATAAATGTATGAATAAAGGTTGTTGTTGTTGTTGTTGTTGTTGTTGTCCTCCTCACCTCCTCTTCCTCCTCCTCCTCCTCGTCCTCCTTCTTCTTTTTCTTCTTGTAATGAAATTGCGTATATAATTGACGACCACCACTCAAACAACAAAATAACAACAACCAGTACTGCCAATGCCGCCGCCATCACCGTCAGTCCCTCTTTACTTATCTTTTCTTCTTATTCCTGTTCCTTCACCTTTACGTCCACTTTTCATCCCTTCCTTTTCATCTCACTTTCCTTCCTATCACGCAAAAACCCACACGTCAATCTTCCTCTCCTATCCCTTTCCCCTCTTCACTTCTTACCTCTCTTCCTCTTCCTCTCTCTTTCTCTTTTGCCCTGATCCGTTCCTCTCTAATCCCTTGCTTCTTTCCCTTCACTTCCCCTCACCTTATCACTCCATCACATCTCTGACGTAAGCAGCAAAACAAGAAGAGCAACGAGATGGAACTGTTTAGGACTTCACAATTGTACAGCAGAGGTGACCCGCGCTGACATCCTGACGGTGAAGAGGAGTGACGAGACAGCCACTAAGGACAGTTAAAGACAGCTGACACTCTCCCTGCACGTGCCTTTAATAGCTTACGCAAGTGTTTTTGAAGACAGGTATATACAAATGTTAGCTGTGTGTGTGTGTGTGTGTGTGTGTGTGTGTGTGTGTGTGTGTGTGTGTGTGTGTGATAGAGAGAGAGACTTGGATGCAAATCTGTTGTTATTCTCGTCTGTTTTATCTTTTTTATTTCCATCCCAGTGCCTCGATCTTTGTCATGCTGTGCTAGCGTGTTGACGGGAAGAGACGAGCGGGATGGGGATGCAGGGACGGGTTGGGTTGTCTTGCATGCAGCGAACACAAGCAGCTCGGTGTTGAAAGGGAGAGATGAGAGAGAAGTAGAGGGGAGAGAGAAAAAAAAAATAACGCATACATACTCGCACATGAATTTCTTAATATGGCGGGAGTGAAAAGCGTTGAAGGGATAAAAGTAAAAAGACTCTGTGTCACGTCTATGCTGCACAGTCTCCAGTACATCCTGTAGGCCTCCCCGCCACACTCGCCCTTCCCATTACGTTCTCGAGTTCCTGAGTTCCTGCATCCGTTAGTAGGCCATGTATCTCACAGCCACACTCATCCGTCACTCATCACCGCGTCACCGCTACACCCGCTGTCCTACCTGCCTCACCTCCATGTTTTGCATCTTCTCACAATCCCAGGGACCGTGCTCCTTAATACTTCATCTAACATCTTTTATATAACAAGCTGTAGTAAAAGTTAGTGGAGTTTTCAAGAGCGTTGTGATACTAATGATAGTTTAAGAAGGTTTCTATAGTATTAGTTGAAAAGACACCCATGAGAATCTGACTAACAATCTCTATGGGATTCGAAAACATCCCTGGTGAGAGAACGAAGTGTGTAAGAATACAGTTTTCTGATCTGCTGATAATTTCCCTTTAAAAGCCTGACGACTGTCTAATTTCCAAAGGATGAGAAAACTTAACTCTTTCACTGCGGCATACAACACTTCATCACACACAAAACACGGTACAGGAACTTTATTATTTACACCTACAAGAAATAAGAAAATAAAAAAAGAAATGAGATAAAAGAATAGTTTTTTTATTTGTAGGCAATATAATAATACTTAGGCGTGGCCGTGGGACAAGGAAAAAAGTCTCAAAAACTAGCTGTGACTAACGGGAAATGTGTTATGTTGCAGCGAAAGTTAAGACTGGAGAAAAAAGAAAAAAAGAAAATATAAACACAGGAAGGGAATGCGGCACGTTGCTTCCGATCAGGACTGCATCACACTATACCACCACCACCACCAACACCACCAACACCACCACCACATGAGTGCAGCCGTCGCCTTGCCCTGAGTTCGAACACTAAACAAACCTTCGCCCTCCGATGCTACCAGTCATGGCCGACCCTGAGCACACATCCTTGTTGGAGGAATTATCACGTCAACCTCCTCCTCCTCCTCCTCCACACACACACACACACACACACACACACACACACACACACACACACACACACACACACACACACATACAGTCCTCATAAGACTTCAATCAAAACCCAAAAAACATGAACACATCCCTCTCTTCATCTCCGCACCCTAAAAAGCCTCGAAATTATATGGAAAACAACGAAGCTATCATACACGGTGCTCCTCCTCGACACTGCGGGACGAGGAGATGATTTTGTGATGCATTAACCTTCCCTCCCCTCATCCCTCCTGTCTTCTCCACCTCCTCCACCTCCTTCTCCTCCTCCTACTCCTCTCTCATCCCTCTCTCGATGGTTCCGAAGGTTAAGTTTTAAGGGATAATCGGTGAAAATAATGGGGAAAGATGCCTGAGGAAAGGGAGGAGAGGCGAAGGCGGTGTCCGTAGGCGGTGTGTCCCTTACAGAGGCCGCTGTTGTGTAGGGCCTTCGCAGGGAAACCAGAGACCGTCACTCTACCCTGGGCAAACACCAAGCCCACCCACCTCCTCCTCCTCCTCCTCTTCTCCTTCCTCCTCCTCCTCCTCCTTCTTCCCTTGTAGTGTTGTTGCTTCCTCGAATATAGTGCCGACGGTGCTGGTGATGGTAGTGGTGGTGGTGGTGGTGGTGTTGATGGTGGTGGTGGTGGTGGTGGGAAGGGGGCGTGGTAGTGGTGGTGACATTGGTGCTGGTAGTGAAGGTAATGGTGGTGATAGTAAATAGTATGATAAAAGTTTTCATAGTGATTTTATGGTGGTGGTGGTGGTGGTGGTGGTGGTGGTGTCAGGGGAGGTGACTGGCAGTGACTGGCTTGCTGGAGTCTCCTGGGATAGGGAAAGTGAGCGACAGTGTTGTGCCAACGTAATCTAAGCCACACTCAGGCACCCCTCCTCACCCGTGCCCAGCCCAACCATCCCCCAGCTCAGACACACTAGTATTCTACCAGTCTATCCCAGCCTAGTCCACCTCAACCATACTATCCCAATATATACTACCTCACACACACTATTCAGTCTTTCTCAGCCTGATTTACCCAACCTTATTAACCTACCAATAAATTATATCTTAACCTCACTGTCCTATCAGTCTATCCTATCCAAGTTCATCCTAACAATACTATCTCACCAATACGTTTTATCTTAGCTTCCCTATCTTATCAGCCTATCCCAGTCTATCCTAAACCAACCACACTATTCCGCCAGCCTATCACGTCTCATCCACTCACCACCTACCATGTCAATTCTCGCTAGTCTATCACCAAACAACTTCTACCATTCACGTCAGTATTACCAAGCTAGTCGATCAAATTTCACACAGCCAGCCAGTTCCCCAGTGTTGCCTCGCCTCTCTATCAGGGCATTGGTCTCTCCTCACCGACTCACCAGTATCATTCTATCACTGGTAATGTCAGGCAATCAGGGGCAGTCCATTAGTACCAGTCTATCTCCTGTCAGTGTATGCTATTCGCTTTATCTTGATGCTCCCTTATTTGGGGCTTTATTGCTTCGACTGAAAACCAATAACTCGCGAGAGAGAGAGAGAGAGAGAGAGAGAGAGAGAGAGAGAGAGAGAGAGAGAGGTCGTTCTTTCATCTATTTAAAAAGCTAAAGTAAACCAGCATGCACACACACACACACACACACACACACACACACACACACACACATTTAGCACCACCGTCTTTGCGTGACTCATGTTATATAATTTTTCATCTTTATGGCCGAGCAAAACATAAAGACGAGACATTAAGAGGAGGACAATCTTTACTCTATCCACTCATCCACCCACCCACACGCCCACCTATCCACGCACTCATCCACCCACACACCCACGCACCCACGCAACCATTCTTCCGCACTCAAACATTAACCCACATATCCACACACTCACACACCTATTCACTCACCAACGCACCCAAACACGCGTCCACGCACTCAAATACCAACCCACCTATCCACACGCACCTTACCCACTCACCAACGAACCCAAACACCCGTCCACCTATCCACACGCGCACGCACTCACCCCACTCACCCACACACACACACCCACACACCCACACAACCTCCTGACCCCAATCACTAAGGCGAGACTTGAAAAGCGAAGATGATCTAGAATTACAAAGGAAACAGACCCAGATAGATATAAGATAAACACGGCGCACACACACACACACACACACACACACACACACACACACACACACACACACACACACACACACAGTCACAACAGATCTGCACAATGTCTTCTCGTGTCCCATTGTCAGCCAGTCAGACAGAATACAAGATAAACACATGATGAGCGCACGCACGCACGCACACACACACACACACACACACACACACACACACACACACACACACACACACACACACACACACACACACGGTCACAAAAGTCCTGGGTAGCATCTCGAGTCCCATTGTCAGAAAGCCAGACGAACAAACTCGTGCTGGGAGGAGGAGGAGGAGGAGGAGGAGGAGGAGGAGGAGGAGGAGGAGGAGGAGGAGGAGGAGGAGAGGAGGAGGAGGAGGAGGAGGAGGAGACAATGTTTTAGACAAGACGCGAGCTCTACCAAGATCAGCGTTTGTAAACACTGAGTAGTCACGTGACTCATTGGGTGACAGAAGAGGAGGAGGAGGAGGAGGAGGAGGAGGAGGAGGAGGAGGAGGAGGAGGAGGAGAAGAAGTAAGTCAGAGAAAGAAGGACAAGGCAGAGTAGGAGGAGGAAGGGAAAAAGGGGAAAGGAAGACGAAGAGGAGTGGTAGGACAGAAAGACAGGCAATAATGTGTATGTTTGTCACTTTGTCAGTCTGTAAATCGCGTTCAGCAGGCTCGTTTTGGGAGGAGGAGGAGGAGGAGGAGGACGTAGTGGCTAAAGGGACAACGATATGAAGGCAGAGAGGAAAGCTGGAAGAACTAAGTAAAAGTAAGGTGTGTGAAATGAAGGCAAGGAAAGGTACTCATATCTCCGTTAAAGTCACCTCAGAACCACGGTACCTTCGATTTCATATTCCCTCCTTCACTCCTTCACCTCTTCCACCTCTCTGATGAAGATTAACCCCTTCAGTATCATCACGTGTTCTTCAATCCATTCTGCTTACTATTTAGTGATTTCATACAGCTTCAGAAACGTATGCAGTGATTAAAATAGTGAAGACTGTAGCCATTAATCTTCTGACCTCCATAAACCTTTCCTAATGTCAATAAAATCGTCTAATCGTACCCAAAACTTGTGGTAAAAATGCGTCTCAGTCCTGAAGAGTTAAAACATCGCTAAGCTGGAGAAGCCTCAATATTATCACCTAATATTCGTAACTTCCTTCTCGTATCATGCTTCCTTTATGTTTAAGAAGCCTCAGTATTATCACCTAATATTCGTAACTACCTTCTCATGCTTCCTTTATGTTTAGCCCTTGTTAATCTCTAATTCATATCAGTTGTCAGGTTCTACGGGGGAAAATTTGAGTAGTGAGTGCTAAGTGAGTGCAGAAGCTTATTACTTCCTTTCTTACCTCGACATTAATGGGTCTAGAATTATTACCATTATCGCTTTCCGTTCCGCATTCTGACACACGTAGCTTTCTCATCGCGCCAGTTCTTAAAGGCTTATGAGATGATTGGATAGTTGTTGTTTTTTTCAGGACTGTTTCTCCCTTCAATCATATAGAAATCTTGCTAATCTTCCTTTAATCGTGTAGAAATCTTGCTAATCTTCCTTGAATCGTGTAGGAATCTTGTTAATCTTCCTTTAATCGTGTAGGAATCTTGTTAATCTTCCTTTAATCGTGTAGGA
>NC_059296.1:11986937-12079437 GCF_017591435.1 Portunus trituberculatus
AGGACATACGGACGTGTCTTGATAATTGTCTCCTGAAACAGTTAAAGTCGAAGGAAAAAGGAAGAAAAATAGGACATACGGGGGTGTCTTGCTACTTCTCTCCTGAACAATTGAAGTCGCAAGAAAAGAGAGAAAAAGAATCGGACAGAATTCCAGATTTTACCGGTAAAGAAACAGGTTTGAGAGTGAAGGCAATAATTAATGGATGACTCTTGCTTTTCTTATTTATGTGTAAGAACGGAAATCTAGACAATTAAAGAAAACGAAAACGATCTAATGAAAAAGATCCACATAGATGACAGTACCCGAGCAGGTCCGAAAGTTATCCAAGAGTGAGATAAATGTCTTTAAACCTCCCTCTTAATAAGTTCAGGACAGGAAGATGGAAACAGAAGCAGGCAGGGAGTTCCAGAATTCACCATGCAGAGGAAGTGAAGCGAGTAGAATGAGGTGAGAATGAATAGCCAGTGTGTAGGGTGGGCTGAGGACTGGTTGAGTGATGCACCCTTCAACTGCACTACAATTGAGGGCACTACTCTGCATCAGGGGCGTAATCTCGGCAGACTTTTTAGGAAGCTAAGGGGCATGATGACAGGTTTATTAGCCTTTGGTGAGAGAAACAAGGGAAATGTCTTCAGGGGCATTTTGAGGCAAATGAAATAATATATTTAATTACCTAAGTGAATGATCATTTCGAAGTAGATGAACAAAACAGCATCATAGAATAAGGTACATTTTCTCATTTTGAAGGTACAGTATAATCATCATCGGCTGCGGAACGCTTAATGGACGCGGTTTTTGCCTTTAGGCTGCTCACTGACAGACTCCCTCCAGCAGGACGAGGCATTGCTTGTGCTGGCCTAACAGACGTGTTTCTCTGGTGTCCTGAGGCGCAAGGAATGTTATACAATCCTTTGTGAACTCACCCTCCAGACAAGAGAGCCTCATACACACTCTAAGGAACCTTATAAGATTCTTTGTGCATTCATCCGACAGAATTCTACATAATATTACACATTCCTTGACTCACGCTAAGCAGGCCTCAAGCACACTCGTCTTTGGCCAGTTTGAGTTACCTTCAAATCGCAGAAAACTTCACTCAAAACACCCTTTATCATGTGGTATCGCCCCTCCTCGCCAACAGAAAAAATACAGATAGGTGTTACTTATCGTTAATTAAGAAAAATGAATCGAGTGAAATTCACACGAGCGACAAAGACCAAGGCGCGGCCGTCACTTTATACTGTAGCTGCGGTGTTCCTCACTTCTTTCCTTTCACGATGACATTTTTTTTTTCTTTTTCCATTTTTTTCATTTACTTTTCTCCAAGCACACTCACATATGAGACTAGTAATTTTTCATTTTTCTTTATTCTCTAACGTTACCATATTTCGTCCATATGACTACATGACCATAGCAATACAGGAATAGTTAACAAGGCAAGAAAATTAAAATAACGAAAAGTCGATTAATCAATGTATAGAAAACACTGGGAGAGGTACAGGACCGTAGCCCCTAGCAGGGAATTACACCCCTGCTGTACTGAGACCGCTGGGAACGCACCCTCCCTAACACCAGTCATTCAATCGTCTGCAGCGTCTCAGAAGCACCCCTGATGTCACCCCTACCCCCTTGATCTCTCCCTGGCACCGTGCCCGACCTCCCACTCCGCTCCCTGCCCCGCCTTCCCCCCCCACCAGCCTGCCTCTGGTTATTGTAACGACGAACATAAACAAGCACCAGCAACACCATCACCAGCACCCACAGCAGCGGAAGGAGCAGCACGCCTCCCATCAGGTAAGATATGGATGACTTCCTGCTACCATCTCCGGCATCACCACCACCACCACCACCACCACCACCACGAGAAGAGCTACACCAAGGCTCACGACTACCACTACTCTTGTCAGGACAGTGAAGTTATGCGGTGGTTACAATAGTCCTCATTAATCAAAACATCTGTCACCATCACACACGAAGCACACACGCAAAATTTGATTAATCACTATAGCTATCATATTAGTTATTGGGTGTTATTTGGCGATGCAATGTGAAAAGAGGGCCTGTCCAGTCTCACAAAAAAAAAAATCTACCTGTGTCCAATGTATCACCCTTGTAACGAGAGAGAGAGAGAGAGAGAGAGAGAGAGAGAGAGAGAGAGAGAGAGAGAGAGAGAGAGAAATTCACCACGGTCGTCTGTTGGTCACCCAGCCAGTCTTCCCCATTACTGAGCGAGCTCAGAGCTCATAGACCGATCTTCGGGTAGGACTGAGACCACAACACACTCCATACACCGGGAAAGCGAGGCCACAACCCCTCGAGTTACATCCCGTACCTATTTACTGCTAGGTGAACAGGGCTACACATTAAGAGGCTTGCCCATTTGCCTTGCCGCTTCCCGGGACTGGAATCCGGGCCCTGTCGATTGTGAGTCGAGCGTGCTAACCAGTACACTACGCGGTGTGTGTGTGTGTGTGTGTGTGTGTGTGTGTGTGTGTGTGTGTGTGTGTGTGTACGGATATCTGAATGAAAGGAAGGAAGGAAGATAAATGGTTTATTACAGCGCTCGGCACGTGGCAGACGCATCCCTGCGGCAGGAGCAGCCTATCCACCCATGAACTGTCGTCTGCTGGTGAATCAAGGTTTGTGTCAGTTGTTGCAACATGAATGAGAGCAGCAGCTGAAGCTCCTGGCAAAGGCTGGTTGGTGAGGAACAAGCCTCACTCAAGAGTTCAAGTAAGTGACTATAACCAGCATAAAATATATATAATAAAATAATAAAATGAATAAATAAATACATCAAAATTTTAAAACGTGCGCCGTTTAAGCGATTACGTTAATGAATTTACTCTGAAAGTATATCAAATATACAATCATATTCTACTGAAAATAATATTTTAGACCGTATTTCCCCATTACTGTGTACTTAACTACATGTATGCATCAGTTACGCTTACTAAAGCACCCATAACAAAACAAGAGACTTGTTCGCGGAAAGCGTGCATAGTTTCCTAATTTGTCCTCACTGCTAAGAAAAGTTGCAAACAAACAAACTAAAGGCAGGTTCACATGTGTCCATATACGACTGAAATTGCAACTCGGTAGAGTTTTCGACTAAATATCGGTGCCTAGCGACTAAAAAGAAAACAGTCGCAAAACAAAACCAACATGTCGGTCTTGTTCAGTCGATTTGCGACTTTGTTTACGTTGTGACGTCACGGGGAAAGATTTGAAAATGCGGTGTCGATGTAGAGAAGAAGATTTTCGAGTTGATGAGGGAAAAAGAGCACGTCTGGAACCGTATAGTGAATTTTATAGCAAAAAAAGCTTGCGCAAATCGGCGTTCGATGAGATAGCTGCCACTCTCCGATGACTGCTTCCCTCTATGCAGGGTATTGTTTGAGGTGAGGATCGAATACTTGTGATTTAATTTGATCCCAATCGTCATCATCAGCAGAGGAAGACACTTGTTCAGTAGTTGTTTGTTTACATTCATTTCCCGCCAACCAGCCGATTATTCCCAGTCGGTATGTGTAAAGGCTCAGTCAATCCTTTTAGCGACTTGCAGTTTTAGTCGCATATTGGCACGTGTGAACCCGCCTTAAGATAAATTAGTGTCCTAAATGGGGGAGGCCCAGAGCGAGCTGAAGCCCCTCCAGTAAGGTTAGGCTAAAAATTTCCTGTTTTTTCCAAATATGGCGTTTCATCCTTTTTTTCATGAATGTCCAAATTTAGCTCAATCTGGCTTCTCCCACCCTAAAATCCAGCTTTCTCATCAGATAACCAAGCCTGCTGTGGAAAAAGGAGAAAAGAGGATATGATGTATTGTGTTAAACTGCAATTTTACTGTTCTGCTATGATCCCTATAATGATAAGTAACTCATCACTATAACACTTTAATTACTAAGTTAATTATATTCGTCTACCACTCTATTTGTGAACCAATACGCCCAATCTTTTAAGCCTCGCTTCAGCAAGTTTGAACCTATCATTTCCTGTCCTATCTGATTACTAACCCCTAAAAATGCAATACCAGCAGTTTTATCTGACAATCAACCAATATTTTCTCTCCACAGCCGTTGTGCAATTTCATATAGTATTCTATCCATAATAATTTCATCGAGTTACTTACCCGTTGTACCTTCAATCGGGCGTAACCTTACATTAATTTAATCTAACAGTGTACAAAATTTCTGAAAAAAAAAAACTATAATTTTAGATGATCACAAGCTTACCGATGACTAGATGATATGGAGATAACCTTCGCTTCTTCTCCCGAGATTAAAACTTACATAGAATTAAGGTTGCAAAATATCATGCAATAGAAATTAACTTCCGGAAAATTGTTAAAGCAATAAAAAACAAAGTAAATATTAATACGTCACGTGGTCCTGCCGTTCTTGTTGTAATGGTCGCCATGTTTTATATTTCGATGTTGCCGAGAGTAGCCTTCTTGTACCTAAATCTTATCTACGTGACGTTTCTTATTTGGTTAGGTGTAGTTAAGATTTATTCTGCAACCTTAATCTTATCTGATGTGTAATTATAAGCCACGGGAATAGAGCCTAATATTAAATACATATTCCCTCAATGACTACCAATAAATTTCACACAGTGGCCTACCCATACACTTATCTAGGAACTTACCACCACTGCTATACTGTATGCCGTAGATGTGTGGCTGTGAGCGCTTGAAAGGCCTTTTGAGTGAGAAGCGCACGTGATTATTTGTTTTCATGTGACGTCACGGTTAAAGGAAACGAACACATAGATATTTCAAGTGATATATTTGTTTCTTCTTTTTTTACCAGCTTAGAATTTTGTTTATATAATTCTTTATAAATTTTGTTTTAGATTTATAATTTTCATTGGTAAACTGTGACAATATTGCTTCGGTTAAGAAAATAGACGTTCCATTGCTGGAAAAAAGCTAATTTTCTACCTAGAGAAAAGAAAAAATATATGATGTAGCCTCTTTTTTTCGAAATTAGATAACAATATTTTTTTCCTTCACTATGTGCCTTATCTTTAACAGAAAATGGGCACAATATGATAGATTCTTTAAAGAACAAGTTATGGGTTGTCAACTTTCACCAAATACATACTCTATACCTGGTCAAAAGTAACAAGGATCCTATATATTTTTGTTCATGACATCATATCCTTGGCATTCACCGTTTCCCAGGTGAGTATAGATGTAAAGGCTAATGTAGATTTCTTCCATCCCAACCCATTCCATAGATCCTAAACAACGTTTAGTAGTGTTCAACTTTCACTATAGTGGACTGCGATTCTCTTACTTTTAGGTATCACATCACATATTTTTTTCTTGGGCTATGCTTGTGAATGACTAACTTTATAATGTATCTAGCACATACATAAATCATTAATTGTCATGATGTACCGTGCCTTTTTTTAGTAAACCATCTAATAAACAAGAAACAACAGGTTACATAAAGTGTCGAGGTGCCAACAACCACTAACCCACTTCGCTCATAGAACAGGGAGTGGCTTGTTGTGTCCTGCCGCCACCCGCCGCCCGCTCTGTTCCTGGAGGTGAGGCGAAACGGAGTTCATTCCAGGTCTTCAGGCACAACATAGGGCAAGATATTAAGTGGGATTCGCTGTTTCCCAAATAGGCTAGCAACACTCCGCACATGTGCCTCAGGACACCTGCCCCATCAGCTGATTTTGACAGCTGGCATCCCGCATGTTCCTGAGTGTACTGAAAGGAAATATTTTGCATGGTTATTTGCGATAAGTTCATTATAGCTTTTTTTTCAATAATGTAAAATATGACCGTCTTTTAAAGTGAAAATTTTTTTATTATTATTTTTTTAATTATTTATTTTTTTTTTTATTTATTTTTTTTTTTTTTTAGCATGGTAAGGTAATATTACTGATATTAATTAGGTTTCTTTGAAGCATCATCCTTTGTTTTAACACTGGGCACATCTTTGAACAGATGCAACATTTTCTTCATTAGGTATCAAAACAAAGGCATTTGATGCTGATACATGGATGACAGAAGTACTCATTAGTACTACAAAGGGCTGATTAGAGATAAGCTTCCCATCCCAGGTAGTGGAGATATATCAACATGATCTGTACTATAATATACAGAAGATGTGTATTTAGAACACTGCTTAAAGTTATATGACTGAAAAGAGGAATTAGACAGGAAAAATATATTTTACCACAACTAAAATTTATTATCTTGAAGGGTTTCTTAGTAAGTCAGGGTGAGGAAAATATGTTAGACTCAAGAAAATCTAGCAGCACTGATGGATAAAATGTGTTTAGTAAGCCTCAGTGTGTGCAATCATGCACTTGCGTCATGTAAACAGTTTGTTTGAAAGGCAATCTTTATTGGGAATATTATTGCAATCTTGACACATAGTAAAAGATGAAAAGAAAAAAGCAGGTACTAATTCATATAGTCTTTTAACCTTTGGTGATGAAAACTAAGAGTAAAAATGTATTGAGGGAGAAGAAAGGAACAGCAGTGGATTAGGAAGCAAAACTGTAGATATTCTGCTCCTCCCTCAAAAAAAAAAAAAAAAAAAAAGAGAGAGAGAGATCATATTAGTTATTCAGATGAAAAACGGAGAATGAATGGCCAATATAGTAACAGTCTATGGAAAAAAAATTACCCCAGAGAGAGATAGATAAGGTGTTGCATCAGAAAACCTACTAATTAAACAAGGACGAAACATTAAAGATCACTACATATAGAAAGCTGTATTGGTGTATATACCTGTAACTTTTAAGATGTAGAGCTTATCATGATATCAGTGATAACAGATATAGCATTCTGTTCCTGAACTGATAAGCATTGTTGTGGTACAGTTCATGAGACTGACATAGTGGCTCCTCACTCAGCACTTCAGAAGTCATACAATGGCACAAGGTAGCCATTATTGTAACATCAAAACAAATATTCAATACTCCTTTCTTGTCTGATCCTTTGTGCATAATGACTGATAAAAACCTTCTTACAGACGCTGGCACTACCACCACCACCACTATGTCAGCAGAGGTGGGCAGTGTCAAGCCCAATCCTTACATTTTTGACATTGAGAACCGGCGAAAGCGCAAGCCCCGACTAGCACATGATCTTGGGGCCGGTGCCAAGTGCAATAAGTGTGGGGACAAGTGCCCTGGATTTGAGCTTCATTTCTGGAGGTGAGTAGCAGCAGTGGGTTCATGTCTATGTCAAGTATAACATTGGTCATGAAAATCTTTTTGTTAATAGGCATCCTTATAAATGTTCCAGAAATATATCCAATTGCTGAATATACATGCTTATGTGTGACAAGTTTGTTATTGATTTGTTATGTATAAGTAAATTATTATGAGTGACTGATGGGCAGTTTTGATTTAGGGACTGTGTGACATATACAACATTCTTCTTTTACTGGAGTCTTCGAGCACTTTCACCTGATGTGTAACATGCAGATTAATATTTCTGTCATCTTCAGCTCTTTGTTTTCTCTGCTTGCTTCTCACATGTATATGCTCTCTTCCTCCTGTCGAATTTGTGGTTAACAAATTGTCTTGTCATTGAATAGCACAGCTTCTAACAGTCTAAGGATGGACAACAGACAGTGCATAAATTTTAACTCCTTACTGTTAACAATCCTCTTGAGCCTCATCTCTCCTTTTTTCCAACCATCTGGATTGTCCTTCAGTGTTCAGTTGAACTCTTCCTTGAGCATTCGCTGTGATGTGCAGTGTTGTGGTACAGCAGACAGCCATGCAAGCTTCTCCAAGGCAACACCATGATACGTTGGTCATGCTTCCAGGCCAGCAGATATACCCTAATTATGGGCCATAACCACCATGTAAGCTACTCTCATGCTGCATGACTCTGCCTGAACAACTCTCACTCAAAAAGTTTTCATACACATTTTTCTCTGCTAACTGGTGCATGCCTTTTTCATATTTTCCCTCATGATTACTCATGTGTGTGAGGGTTGACAACTAATCAAGTAATAATGTCTCAAATACTTACCTTGACAAACTTTTTCAGTTTTACAGTGTGTCTGTGTACTAATTACAGTCATTTTTCTGTATCTACTAAACAAAATTATTTTAAGTGATATGTATAGTGAAGTCATCAAAAACATTAAAACATTCAATATATGTAAGAAATCTGGGTTCATGATGTGTTAACATTCTTGCATACGTGGCAGGAGGCCATAAGTTTTCAGTTTATGTTTCAAGACAATCCATGTTTTTTCCTTCCTTTTATTTCAAGAATGCATAGATATGATATATGTGTGAAGTAAAACATATTTTTCTTTTTTCCACTACAACTACATCAATGATAACAAGTAACTTTTTTTTTTTACTGCATGTACTGTCCAGTATTACTGTGGATTTGGCTTTTCTTCACAATACTTATAATTTTTTTCTTTTGCACTCATATATATATATATATATATATATATATATATATATATATATATATATATATATATATATATATATATATATATATATATATATATATATATATATATATATATATATATATATATATATATATATATATATATATATATATATATATATATATATAATCTTTACCATGTAGTATTTTTATAATATTGAAGCAAGATTTAGTGCAGTAAGGTTTTGAGCATGATAAAGTAACAGTTGAGAAAAACAGGAAGATATGCATGAACTGTCGATGTGGAAGGACGATCATGACGTGCAGGATGATGATGAGGACATTGGTAAGGTGGTCATCGGCAAATTGTTTGAGCGGCCAGCACGCACCAAGAAAGAGGAGCTGGAGTTTTCTTATGGTTGGTTCATGGCTTCTTTGTGTTCGATAAATTCATCCACTGATTTATGATATAGAAAAACTTTTTTTTTTTTTTTTTTCTTTTTTATCTGGACTTTTGATTATGGTACAAAATACCTTTATAATTATAATTTGTTTTCATCAAATTCAGGTATTCATTTTTGTTACCATGGCAAATAATTTTCGTGGAATCATTTACAATGATGGCTGCGGTAGTAAGAATGTAATATATAGTATTCAATTCTGTTAAACAAGTTGTATCAGGGACATGGTTGCATGAATTGGAAAGGATGTTATGATAATGTAGTAAAAAATAGAGCAGGAGGAAATTACCCTTTTTAAAAGAATTTTAATCAACCACTTTATGATTATGGTTTTGGTTTCTGAAATGAATTTATTATTCAGTGTATCATAATAAAGCTTTTCTGAATATTCATATAGTACAATATATTTTCTTTTTTCAAATATATACAGAATGTACCCACACATCTTCTGATGAATGTTGTTTTGCAGGAAACAACTTAGATATGGTTAATGAAGAAACAGGAAAGCCAGAGAAGGTGAAGTTTGACTGGGTGCCACCAAATACAGAAAGAAACTTGGCAGCTCGCTACATGGCACTCCTTCCACCAGAAAAGAGACCAGTGGCTGGATCTGAAGTGAGGCTTTCATAACCATGGATTTGCTTGCAGCACTGATGTGAAATATGAACTTAACATGAAGTACCTTTGAAATAAGCTTTCCATGATATGATGTTAAAAATGTACCACATCAACAGGCAGCTAAGGAACGACGTAAGCAGCTAGAGCAGCAGATTCCATTGTATGACATGGATGCCAGTCAGAGATGTGAAAATATGCCTACTGAGGAGCTCCAGTCTTTTGAGGCATATATGGAACGCATCAGAACCCAGGTGGCTGGCCAGGGTATTGTTCAGGAGATTGCTGGCATGCCATCACCATCTGTTGCTCAGCCCCTCCAGAGTCATCTACAGAAGGACCCTCAATTCAATAGTGGCGCTGGAAATATTGCAGGTCACAGTTATCCTGGTCTTCCTTACAAAGAAGATGACAGCACCTATGCAGTGCCATATACACAGATAACAGACCAGCCATATCAGCAGAAAGCACCTCAAGGGTTCAAGGAGTTTATGGGAGGAATGATAGGAGAATCCGGAAGGTTTCTGGCCAGTAGTGACTCTTATGGTGTGGCTCCTGCAATGTCTCAGCCACTAAGGGGTCTGGGACAGAACCAGGGTGTGCCAGGCATCACAGCACAACTTTCTGGGCTCCAGACAGGTAGCAGTCAACAGGTAAGCAAAGGAAGATTTTTTTACACCAGTAAAATGTTGCCCATCACTGTAAAAGGTGAGTATTAAGATTAACAGTAGATACAGTTATTGCAATTATTTGTTTCAGCTAATATGTATGTATTCATTGACAGATCACAGCACCACTAGAGTATCTGTTTTATTTATTTATTTTTTGTTTGTTTAATCATATGTTGTTAGTTTCAGTGTTAATACTTGTTTTTTCATATAGTAATATAGATTACTTGGAGCAATCTTAGTTCAGCACTATGTTTATGTGTGCACTGAATAATTTTTCTCATGCTCAGGGCTTCCCATCACCTGATTCACACAAGGACCAGTTGATTGGTGGTCCTCATGCAATGAAGGGTCCTCATCAGCACATTATAAGCCAAGGAAGTGAATGGCCACCTCCACCACCTTTTGCTTCAGGTCATGGTCAACCATCAAACCTGCCAACCTCTCCTTCAAACAAACAAGGCCTTGTGCCAGGCCAAGAGGCCCCTGTACCAGGCAAACAAGGCCTCATGCCTGGCCAAGAGGGCTTTGTACCTGGCAAACAAGGCCTTCTGCCAGGCCAGAAGAGCTTTATACCAGGCAAACAAGGCCTCGTGCCAGGCCAAGAGGGCTTTGTACCAGGCAAACAAGGCCTCGTGCCAGGCCAAGAAGGCTTTGTACCAGGCAAACAAGGCCTCATGCCAGGCCAAGAGGGCTTTGTACCAGGCAAACAGGGCCTCATGTCAGGCCAAGAAGGCTTTGTACCAGGCAAACAAGGCCTCATGCCAGGTCAAGAGGGCTTTGTAGCAGGCAAACAAGGCCTCGTGCCAGGCCAAGAAGGCTTTGTACCAGGCAAACAAGGCCTCATGCCAGGTCAACAAGGCTTTGTACCAGGCAAACAAGGTCACTTACCTAATGTAGGTAGCCCTCTGCAAAGGACACCAGTCATTACCTCAGCAGACCAGGCTCTCTCTCCTGGTAGAGACACCATGATCCACCGCTATCAGATGGGAGGATCGGAGCCTGGCAATAGTCATGCTTATGGAAAAGCTGGGGTTCTAGGCAGCCATAGACCTTCACAAAGTCCTGCTGGTTTAAGTCCCAGTAAGGAGGGTGGCAGAGGCACTCTGCCTCAACTGTCACCAAGGGAGGAAAGCATTACAAATAAGGAAGCTGTTCAGGCTCCCTATGATGCATACAAAGAAACATTATCAGGTAAAACTGTTTTTTGTTTATTTATTCGTTGATTATATTTTTTTCACCATTTCTTTTTTATATTCTTATTTGATGTTCCATCTTTATTGTGTTGTTTTGCAGCTGTAGGTGTTTTGATGTTTGGTAGAGTAAGAAACAATCTTGAAATCCATATAATTTTCCTCAAAGATGCAATAAACATTTCAGGCAGCATGCAAGTAGCACCAGGATCAGATGTTACTGTATTATTTCCTGGTGAAAGTCATGTCTTGCGATCTCAAGATATGAGTGGAGAGATCCCTGGACAGAAGAGCAAGTTTTCATGTCAGTATTGCAGTCTTCCCATGACTGTTGGGGATGTAGCAATCTTCTGTGAGAGAGCAGGAGCAGATAAGGTAGCAACTTTTATCAGTTTATATATCTCTTTACATTATTATGAAATAGTCAAATATATACCACATAAATTCACTTTATACAGTGCATATATATACAAGTATGTTTTTTTTCTTCCTTACAGTGTTGGCATCCTGCTTGTTTCTGCTGCTTCACCTGCAAAGAACTTTTGGCAGATCTCATCTATTTCTATAAAGATGGAAAAGTTTATTGTGGTCGCCACTTCACAGATGCTATGGACATGCCAAGGTGTAAAGCCTGTGACGAGGTGTGTAGAAATACTCTTAATTACTATAGCTGCTCATTGTATTGTCTAAAATCACCATATATTATCATCATCATTAAAATGTATGTACTTGTTTAAGTAGAAAGTGATATCATTACTTTCTGCCATGCGTGGCAGAATAACATAGAAGAAAGAATGGTTTTCCTTTATTCTGGAAAGCTTAAAGTTTCTGGAATTAGATTTCCAGACTTCTGGCTTTATTTTTCTTTAACAGACTGAATAGAATACATGTACTCGGCATCCCATATTTTAATTATAAAAGTCTAATTCACTAGATAGATAAGTGAACAATCACAGATAAAATCATTATCATTATTACTTTATGTTTCTCTCTTAACCAGTTGATATTTGGAGACTCCTGGACCCGAGCTGATAACTTTAATTGGCATATTCACCACTACTGTTGCTACATGTGCGACACACCTCTGGCTGGCCAGCGCTATGTGCCAGACAAAAATGGCTTCCCATACTGCTTGCCGTGCCACATGGCTTACCAGGCTAAGGTATTTTATTCATCCAACTTAGTAATATAAAAACATTACATCACTATCAAAATAGATTTCATAACATGAAATAATGATCTAGTAATAAATATTAGATGTGGTTAAACAAGAAACAAAAACTGAGTTTATGTAAGAATTATTCTTTTTGATCATCTGTTCTTTGTTTTCTCATATAATTTTTTCATGCTGTTTCTTTTGATTATCTTTCTACAGACATGTCAGACCTGCGAAGAAAAGATAGCACCTGCAGAAAACAGGTGCAGCCATCGTGGATATTTCTATCATGCAAACCCTCAGTGCTTCCAGTGCTATTCTTGCAAGACTGCTCTACTGGGGAAAAAGTTCAAAATGTCTAAAAATTGGCTTTTTTGTTCTAATGAGTGTGTGCAAGCAGCAGCAGAAGACCTGGCCAACAACCCAAATCCTAAAGAAATGCCTATGTAAATTACATTACTGTTCTTCATTCCATTATCTTCAATAGTCTTTTTTTTTTTTTTTTTTTTTACATAGATTACTAAGATACATTTTGGATATAAAATCTTGCTTGAAAATTTTTAGTTTTACAGAGTTTGTGATATTTGCATTTATTTTTTTAATTGAAATCAATTTTGTGGCAAAGAAATTATGTGAATAATTTTGGAGACCGTTCAATCTTAACCCTCTGAATACTGATCTCAGTATGACAATAATTAATTCTGAAGAATAAAAAATTAACTTAAAGGCATTAAACTTGATTTTTTTCTTGTCAACAGTTTCCAAAATCAAACTCTAAACATGCTGTACAAGATTTTATGAAGCTTGAAAGGAAGCCATAGTAGTCAAAGGGTTAACACATTGTCTTGTATTTCCAGTGTTTCATAAAATGTATTCAAGTAGCACCAACCTTGGGGATAATATAGAAAACAAGGAATATAAAAGTAAGCTTATGATATAGAAGAGGAATCCATGCCTCATTTCTTGAATAGACCAGAAACCAGCCTATAATTTACACACACACACACACACACACCGTAGTGTAGTGGTTAGCACGCTCGACTCACAATCGAGAGGGCCGGGTTCGAGTTTCGGCGCAGCGAGGCAACTGGGCGAGCCTCTTAATGTGTGGCCCCTGTTCACCTAGCAGTAAATAGGTATGGGATGTAACTCGAGGGGTTGTGGCCTTGCTTTCCCGGTGTGTGTTGTGTGTGATGTGGTCTCAGTCCTACCCGAAGATCAGTCTATGAGCTCTGAACTCGTTTCGTAAGGGGGGAGACTGGCTGGGTGACCAGCAGGCAACCGAGGTGAATTATACACACACACACACACACACACACACACACACACACACACACACACACACACACTACTTTTCTGATGTGTGGAGTGTGGTGTGGTCTCAGTCCTACCTGAAGATCGGTCTATGAGCTCTGAGCTCGCTCCATAATGGGGAAGGCTGACTGAGTAATCAGAGGCAACTGTGAATACAATACGAACACACACACACACACACACACACACACACGGCCCGGTAGCTCAGTGGTTAGAGTGTTGGCTTCACAAGCCAGAGGACCGGGGTTCGATTCCCCGGCCGGGTGGAGATATTTGGGTGTGTCTCCTTTCACGTGTAGCCCCTGTTCACCTAGCAGTGAGTAGGTACAGGATGTAAATCGATGAGTTGTGACCTTGTTGTCCCGGTGTGTGGTGTGTGCCTGGTCTCAGGCCTATCCGAAGATCGGAAATAATGAGCTCTGAGCTCATTCCGTAGGGTAACGTCTGGCTGTCTCGTCAGAGACTGCAGCAGATCAAACAGTGAATTACACACACACACAGTAAACTAGGTACTTCATATTCCAAGTATTCTTATAAATTTCTTGTTTTTGGTTTTATAGCATTCTTATTTATGTTTTCCTTGGCCAGTCTTCAGTTAATGTAATTAGGTATGTTTAATAAAAGGGGTTCTCATTTAGTGAACTATGATTCTATTTCCCTATCTATTTACAATCAACTTATGTAGTTGAAACATTCCACTGTACTTGCTTAGATGAATACCAGATGCATGAAAGAATTTAAGCTCATGAATATTCTTGTTTACACTACATCTACCTCTGTATAATACCTAAACCTGATTACAACTTCTATTTTTCAACATTTTTTTCCTCTGCCTGGGCCAGGATTAATCTATCCTTTCAGCTATGTGTGTTATCTTTATGTCACTGGGATGCTCATTTTACATCTATTTAGCCAGAAATTTGAGCACAGATTCTCTAGTTACAAGCTGACCACACCAAGCTGTCCACCACCAGGATGCTTTGAATAATCCTGCATATGCCAGATTGATAACTTAAATGAGAAACTGAGAAGGTAAACCAATAAAAAATGTGGTGCTATCCTAAAACTTTATTCTGATTTAATTCAACTTCCAAATTTTCAAAAATATGCATATATGTACAAGTACAGATTAAATCCAGGACATGCATGAAAGAAATTTTTCCAATACAGACACTCATCAAGAATTCATGACGAGCCTTATGAAATCACAGAGTTATTTCTTATTTTGGATATACAGAGAAACAGTGCTTGATAGGATTATAAGAGATAAAATGTAAGCATATGTGAGTAGGTTCCATATGTAAGTTTGGTTTTGTCAAAAAATTAACTTGATCATTTTCCTTTCAATGTTTGCATTTGCTCATTTCACACATTCATCTGAATTAAGAAAATCTAATTTCTTCATACTCAATAGAATATTTTATTGTATCTAACAATCTAATTATGAAATTCATATACTGTATGTACTAATTCAATTTATAATGTGTTTACCTACCTTTATGAAACATTCTTAAAAAGAATAATCTCAGCATCACAGGTTCATTATTATGCAAAGAGTTAAGGACAGTGCAACGATTACAAGCAACACTCAAAGAAAATAATGCATCCAGGAAACTCGAAGATAAACACTACAAATTACTCTGATTTTTTAAAACATGATGAACAGATATTCATGAACTTTTTTTTTACAACAAAAAAAAAATGAGCAGTATTATTCTAAAGCAACAAAATTTTAAGAGTAATCACTTTTACTAGATCTGTTACTTTTTCCCTGGGTGTGATGTAAATAATATCAAACAAATCTTTCTTTGGTGCAAGAAAATATTATTTTGATCAACTATATCCAAGTCTAATCATGTATCAGGAATCACCAACAATGGAGTTATAATACAGATTCCATATCATTTGTTCTTAATAGGCATTGAGTATTTATAGGAAAAAAGAATCATGTATTTTCTACACACACACACACACACACACACACACACACACACACACACTTTGAAGGGATGACATGAGAGGAGAGACTAAAGGCTATGGATCTACCAACCCTGGAACATAGAAGGGAGAGAGGGGATCTGATACAAGTTTTTAAATTGATTAACAGAATGGATCAAGTGAATAATGAGAAATTGATTCTGGGAGAAGAATATGACATTAGAAGCACAAGATCACATAGTAAAAAACTGAGGAAGGGAAGATGTCTGAGAGATGTTAAAAATATAGTTTCCCACAAAGATGTGTTGAGACTTTGAACAGTTTGAGTGAGGAAGTGGTGTCAGCAAAGAGTGTGCATAGCTTTAAAGAAAAATTGGATAAGTGTAGATATAGAGACGGGGCCACACGAGCGTAAAGCTCAGGCCCTGTAAAACTACAACTAGGTAAATACACACACACACACACACACACACACATTTCCTGTCAAAAGCAATTAGAAGCTTAGAGAAAATAGCAAGAGCACTGCAACATCCTTAATCCTTTAAAGCAGTTCAGACATCAAGAATAATACATAAGCATTCACTACACTGATAGAAATATACAAACATGTGTCATATTTTACATATACAGTAAATGACATCATAAAAAAAAGGTCTATTGATTCTGAAATTACACTTGTTAGTTAGTGGTTTTCAAACTTATTTCACCAGGTACCCCTGAGTTATCAGATCACCAACCTGCAGCCCCATTACTAAGAAAAGGAATATCAATTGGTACTGCAACTAATAACAAAAAGATTGAAATCAAATGTACTGCAGAGAGCAACTCTAAATCACTAAAAGTGAAATTTTGGTAGCTATGAAATAAATATTAATAACTATTTTGAGGAAAATTACATCTTGATTTCAGAATATAAACTTAAGCTTTAGTCATGTAATCAAATTTAACATAATAAAGTATACACCACATGTTGAAAAATTAGTATACACATGATTCGCTGATTTTGTTAATATTAGAGTCAATAAGAGAAACAGGACTTAATATTGATATCTAAGCTATGAAACAATTAACATTATGGATGAAAAGATACTCAAAAATGTCTAAATAATTATGCAATTATAAGAAATGCCACTTCCATAGATTGGTAGCTGAAATGGATGGAAGGCAGAAGTGTGGCATGCAGGAAACATCCATGATTCTAAGATCAGACCGAATACGTAGATGTGAATATGAAGATAAAAACAACAAAAGCATAACCCAAATATGTATAACTAGGCAAATTACAATATACAATAATACTACACTGGCTACTAATACTGTTAAAATTATATGGAAGAAAGCATTCACATCCAATTCAGTATGTAAACTTGGCAATCTTATCATAAACTCAAATATTGGGTACACTGTTGATATGGTGATGATTTCAAGAGAAAAATTTTTAAAAATTACAATGTAGCCAACAGGGAAAGTACTGAACACTTTCCATTACAGCAATGGTTCTCAACCTATCAATTTATTCTGATTCAAATGTTCATACTGAATTTTTAATGTCCAGTGGACCATCCTACAAAGTTAAAAACCACTGAGACTCATTAGAACTGATCTTCCCCGCAGCCCATACAACGGGAGCTGGTTCTTTCATCACACATCTGACACATCTACCTGTCATGTATGTATGCATACACTCCAATATATATAAAAAAAAAAAAAAAAAAAAAAATTGTTGTTTACTTCAAGTGATCTCATCTCTTATGGGAATAAACAGGCTGCCCTACTGCTTGTTCTCTCCTTAGTTCCTTATCCAGAACAGTATTATCCTTGAATGGCTCAGCAACACAAATATACATAAATGAAAACTGAAAATCAGTAAGTGAGAGTGGAACATAGATAAGAAAATTTCAAAAGTTGAAAAGCTCATTTAAACATTGCAAGCTTAAGACTACCCTTGAATATTTTCAGGGACTCATTGAAAAGTTCATGGTAATTGGAAACATTAAAAAAAAAAAAAAGTCTTAGGTATGTTGCTTTTAATTATCTTACAGAGAAAATTCAGCCCTCTAAATGGTGAGCTCATGGTCTTCAACAATGGTTATAAAACATTAGAGCTAAAAACATTACTGTAATCACAGCAATCAGAGCATATTAAGTTTGAATGTGAAGAATCCTTGTGTCTTGTTCTATTAGATCTATTTTCAAAGTTTGTAAAGGGAAATTAAAATCTACGTCATCAAATGAACAAAATCCAATAAATTATTATACATTATGATCTTTTCCAACATTCACTGTACTACCTGTTTTTACATATAAGAATTAAGGCAAAGAAATCCTACTTTCAACCTCCAGCTTTGCATCTCAAGAAAAATCATATTCTTAAGAGTCGGTAGCTAGTTATCTATCATATAGCAATTTAACAATATAAAAAACATTTTCATAACAGGTTTAAAACAAAATACATCTAATTATATGTGTGTGTGTGTGTGTGTGTGTGTGTGTGTGTGTGTGTGTGTGTGTATATATATATATATATATATATATATATATATATATATATATATATATATATATATATATATATATATATATATATATATATATATATATATATATATATATATATATATATATATATATATATATATATATATATATATATATATATATATATATATATATATATATATATATATATATATATATATATATATATATATATATATATATATATTCATACTTTTCATACTGTAATTAGCACCAGTTTCTGAACAACTTCTTATTTAATCTCATCTCTTCAAGGACATTATGACAGAAAGATGATAACTGCCCTCTAAGGGTGTGCCAACAAATAATGTCAAACTTAATCTTTAATACTTTTCATATATTTTTTTATTATTATTTTCTTTAAGATAAATATTGTGTTGAGAGGATGGGAGTGCTTTACCATGACAAATATTCAATCAAATACTGTGTGGTACACTAAATCACAAAAATGAAAAGTTTTCACAACACTCTTTACTCTACCAAGCTCGCTCCTCCACAATTTAGTAGGTAGCTGTTTTATCTACTATCAAGTAAGATACATTTCTTCAAGAATGCTTAAATGAGGTTTTTTTGTATTCACCATTTTTCTTCTTGAATCCTTCTTTGTACAATAGGACAACAATAACATTTGTCTTGGCATTTTTCCATCCTCTTTTTGCATATTACCTTCACCACCATGCCAAAATCTAAGCAAGACAACAATATCCCTCACTAACAAATTTGTGACATTTAACAAATTATTTACTAAAAAAGACATTAATGCAAGTTGCATTTCTATTCACTGGCACAATTTCAGTTACAAGTATTCCAATCAATCTACAAGTCACATGCATTCTTTTTTACTTTACATCTACTTTTCCCATTAAAAGATTTCTGCAAAATAAAAATAAAAATTTAAATACATTTAATTCCAAATACAGTATATAACTTTATCTTTCTGTACATTGTGAGATAAATAACATAATAATAAAGAACCCTAAAAATACTTTAATAAACTGACAAGTCCCATAAATAACCCTAAATTTGCAGACTAACAAAACTGCTACACAGCTTTTTCACACGTCTCTTAAGACTAAATACAAATTAATTTTCCAACATAATTCAACCTCTGTAAATCGATATTCATATTCATCCTAATCCAGCAGGCCCCGATATTTTGCACAAATCCTAAAACAGCCCCTTACACTTGGTCTGAATAAGTGCTGAATGACTGGGAAACTCTGGTAACACATCACCAAAACATTCCAAGACAAGACATATAGTTAAAAATGCCACAACACTATCTGGTTAAATCTACATACTTCATAATTTCCCTTAATGCCACAAATACTCTTTTGTTCCAGTGCTCATTATGAACACAACACACGAAACTCATAGATTTAATATGTGTTTATAGCAAAATATACTAGTGTTTCAGATTATGCACTACAAGCAGCACTGCATTAAACAATCCATTCCTGTTACATTTCAGTAGGTAGAGACATGAAGAGATAACAGCAAACAAAATTTCATCATGAGAGAGAGAGAGAGAGAGAGAGAGAGAGAGAGAGAGAGAGAGAGAGAGAGAGAGAGAGAGAGAGAGAGAGAGAGAGAGAGAGAGAGAGAGAGAGAGAGAGAGAGAGAGAGACAGACAGACAGACAGACAGACAGACAGACAGACAGACAGACAGACAGACAGACAGACAGACAGACAGACAGACAGACAGAGAGAGAGAGAGAGAGAGAGAGAGAGAGAGAGAGAGAGAGAGAGAGAGAGAGAGAGAGAGAGAGAGAGAGAGAGAGAGACTCTGAATCTGAAAAAAATTCAAATTAAATAATAATCATAATTCACATTTTTCCATGATAGAATTGATATATGTATTGATTGAGGAATAAAATGCCAAAATATTTCAGACTTGAAGATTTTCAGCTCATAAGAGACAGTATTACCCTCGTTTTGTTGTAATCAAAACTAAATGTCAATTACTTTTTTCCTGAATTTTGAACGAATTTCCTAAGCATTTTTATTTGTGGTTATTCAACATGCAATGCATAAGACATCATATTCATATATCAGGTACTTTCAGCACCAATAGAATAGCTTCTACATGGAAAACTTAAAGAGCATGACTAAACACTGAAATAATGAAATAACCCTTTGGTCATCCTCTTCATAATTACTCCACATGGCAAACATTCTCTTGATGACAATAAAGCCTGATAAAAAAAAAGACACCATTTATAAACAAGATAATGTCTGAATAATAATACAGTAATACCTTGAGATACGAGTTTTTAGAGATACAAGCCATGATTGGTCCATTTTTTTAGTTTTGAGATATGAGTGAAATTTTGATATACGAGTTGTGCTTCAGGACGCTGCCGCTAATTGGTACATTGGTCCAGCCTCAGCTGAGCCAGTATTTACATGTTTCTGGCAGATCTCATGCATTGTGATTATTCTTTGATCATTTTCACTCTGTTTACTTAAATTTTTTTGTTTAAAGAAAAAGCCGTTTTAATTTACGTTCAATATTTCTGTGTGAATGGTGCCTGCATCCCTTCCTCCCTCTCTCTTCCTCCTGTGCCATTCATCACCATTGGCAAAAACATCTGTCTCCAAGATAAGATCACTAAATTAAAGAGTGGTCTATGCCGACACTTATCACCGAAGGAGGAGAAAAATTTTAAACAAACCTCTCCGATGGCGTGACCTCTCTCTCTCTCTCTCTCGTACATGCGCCTAGTTAAAACTTCATCAACACCTACTTAAAACTTCGTCAACGAGCTTTTCAGCAATTATTAGAGCAGCCAGTTTCCTGTACGTTATATTTGTACACTCCAGCGATCGACAGTCCCAAGTGAGGAGGGTGGGCAAGATGCGGCGGCCAAAGGGGTAACGTCACATGGAATGTACCCTGAGATAAATATACTTTATAAAAGTAGTTTATCCATTTATATTCTCTTTTCTTATGTTTTATTATGTTTTTATACAATATTTATTATCTATAAATACCTTTTTCTTACCTAAAAACACATAAAAAAAAATTGGGTGCTCTTTTTGGGAGGCTGAATGGATTAATGTCATTTCAATGCATTTCAATGGAATTTTTTTTTTTTTTTTTTTTTTTTGAGATATAAGCAATTTGAGATACGAACTCTGTCACTGAACAAATCAAACTCGTATCTTGAGGTACCACTATATTTTGCAGACTCATCAATCATCATTAAACATGACTAGTCATGAAACAGGTGTACTGTGTTATACAAGCAAAAGGTAAAATCAAGAAAGGTACTCTTTACCTTATGAGTAAAGATCAAAGTCTTACAGACTGCCACTATCTTACATTTTCCTCAAGTCAAGACAAATTTTTTCACCAACTCACACAACCATTCATACAAACATTCAAACATGCAAATAATACGTAATAGGAAAACCTTGCCAAATGCATATCTGCACCTCCATATTTACATATGCTTACAACAAAATATAATGCAAAACTTTCTCTATACATGAGCAAACATGCACACAGAATCTGAACAGTTTAACAGTTTAACAAGAATAAATTGCACTAAGGCCTTAGTCATCCAGAGGTTCAATGTAAGCCCTTGGAACACGCCCTGTCTGGTTACCACGTTTGGCAGTGACAAAGTCTGTTGTCTGTCCTTGGAGTTCAGTGTACAGCACAACCTGGCAAATGTGACATTATATTAATCATTCACTACCATTTTTTTTATCATCTTACTTTGTTCAATCATCAATTAGTATGTTAAAATCCAACAAAATAACTACATATTTATCTATCCAATAGTACTAAACAAGTATTCTTATACAAAATCTGTCAATGCTCACCTCATTCATCATAAGACTCATTTCTTCCCTGCACGTGGCATCATAATCACATACTACCTTGGCACGTCTCCAGGGCCCTTTGCCACCTTCCTCCGACCCGAGGTCTTGATTGGTGGCTGAGACAGAAACACCTACAACCTGTGCTGGCACAGCAGTGGAGGCTGGGACACTAGCTGCATTTTCAGGCACCACAGTAAAGCTACAACAATAGTAAAATGGCATTATTTTTCAGGCACAAGCTAGTATTATATTATACACTTCTAGAAACCTACTCCATTTAGTACTTCAGCAAAGTAAATATTCACACACACACACACACACACACACACACACACACACACACACACATATATGCACTAAATAAGCAAGTTATGAAACATAATGTCATTTGGGGAAAATAAAAATACCGTCATTCATTGATTTGGAATTACATTGTGTATATGTGTATATATATATATATATATATATATATATATATATATATATATATATATATATATATATATATATATATATATATATATATATATATATATATATATATATATATATATATATATATATATATATATATATATATATATATATATATATGTATGTATTCATTTATTTACTAATTCTTTTTATAAGGTTATTCAGCATTTGATTTTCAAAATACCTACTACTTAAAACCACCTTTAATATTCCATTCTATACTGTGATGTTAATCTATAAATTACAAATAATTTCTTGGCTTTTAGCATGTTGCTACACCTGCACTAAATAATAAATAGTTTAACTGCAACATTAATTCACACTTACATTGTAGTTCCTCTCTGGCAATTACCTATAATCATCACTTTATGTATTTCATGAACATCACAAATCACATGAGGGATATATAATAAACTTTAGATTAACCGATACTGTACATGAGGTGGATTACCACCATCCTGTGGATACATGTAGCCATACAGTATTGAGACATGGCTGTCAATGGAGAGTGGAGGAGATGGAGGAGTTACAGAGAGAAAGGCTAATAACTATTACAGATAAAGCTATGGAACTTTTAAAATTTTTGCAGGGGTTTTGTATTTAGGGGTGAAATAGATAGATGTGCTTTAATAAAGATGCAATTAAGAGTTTAATGGACAAATAATGAAGTAATAAAAAGAATTAGGTAAGATCAAGGAGCAGACTTACTGTAACATGTAGAAACACAATTAAAATATGAAAAAGAACGCAGAATGATCTACTATAATCTGGATTTTCTGATAAAAGTAGATATATTAAAGCTATTTCATTATATGCAACGGCTCTTAACCTAAAGTACTGCATTCCAATTGTTAAATTTCCAGGTAGGCTCATGGTTTGGGGCTGCTTTGGATACTAAGGGACTGGCAGCCTTGTGTTACCATGAAATACAACTGAACATAGACAGATACAGTGAACTGCTTAATGACAACCTAGAGAATAACTTTGAGAAGATGCACTGACTCATAGACAATGGTGTTTCATGCCAAGAAAGTGCCATACTGAGCTGGATGAAAGAGAACATCAACTCATTTCAGAAGGACTGGCCCTGCAATTAACCTGATTTGAATCTTACAGTTTCTCTATGGGCATTCATCAAGAGCAACTCAGAAGACAGCAACACATTGACTATGCTCAAGCTGGAAAACAGCTATTGTGCTGGCAACAACATTTGCTAGAAAGTGTTACAAGATGTTTGATGGCATGTCTGACGTCCAAAGGACTGAAATTCTAGTGAGAACCCTCCTTCTTATACGAGTGTAAAAAAAAATTGTCCAGAATTGAAGGAGATGGATAGAAGATCATTTAAGAGACAGCCACATGATACTGGTATCAAGATAACAAATATGTGAATGGGTAAAAGGGGAGAAGTAACTAGTGGATTGATGAGGTAACTGGCTATCAAAAGCCAAAGAAAGCAAATATAGTTTGTGAATAGAACAAGGTGAGGGAGATGACATTTTACACCAAAAAGTGCAAAGTTACAAAGATGAGGATAAGTTCTAAACAACAAAGCTAAAATTACAAAATCAGAAATAAAAATCAAAACAGGAAAAGGATCCAGGAGTGGTGATTCATAATACCTTATCCTAACATAAGCATTCAAACAAAATCACAAAAGAAATATAAATCATTGACCAGAAAAGAAGAAAAGTGGCTTGATAATGATATACGTACAAAGCAATGAATAAATTAGTCTTTTGGCAGGAATGACTTGTTTGTGGAACTCTAGAGAATCAAGAGGGCATAAAAAGAAACTAAAGGCAATATGCAAAAGGGATATACAAAAGTTCCATTTCTCATACAGACATTCTGATGCATGGAATGACCTTGAGTGGGAGATAGTTCATGCCAGAAACATTCATTAGTTCAAGGAGAAACTTGATAACACAAAATATTGAGACTTGATCCAACAGTCATGGCTCACTTCTTGCATATTACAACAAGGTAAATACAACAACTAAGTACACACACACACACACACACACACACACACACACACACACACACACACACACACACACACACACACACACACACACACACACGGAGCTCGCTCCGTAATGGGGAAGACTGGCTGGGTGACCAGCAGGCGACCGAGGTGAGGTGAATTACACACACACACACATACAAACTGTACTGTTCTTCACTGACCCTTTATGATGAGATTCATTAAGTTGGATATGCAGCATAAGGCATTATCTGATAGTTTCATGAAGAAGCCTATATATACACTGAAACTAATTTGTTGATACTGATCGTTTTTTTTGTTAATTAAGTGTGTCATCCTGATTATTATCTACATTCATCACATCCAGTAACAAATGCATCAAGTTAAATAGCTATTCATTGAAAAACTAAAGAAAATATTTCACTTGGTGAAGGAGAGGCAAAGGACAACTTTGGTCATTATTGCAATTCTAAGTACAGAAATTGTGAAACAATTACTTTAGGTAAATCATATATCTATAGAGTGATATTCAACAAACAGATGGCCCCGGATATATGGCATGCCAATCCATACAGGTGATGCTCAAAGAGGAGTTTTTGGTACAATACAACAGTAGCAACTATGGAAGAATGCAGACTATGCAATGTGGGTTTAGTTGTGGTTAAGTACAGTAAATTTCTAATATAAATAAGTTCAGTTATGTAACTACGATCAGTATTTATAACCATTAACCAGACAAATAGTAACAATGCATCAAAATTTATATTGACTATCATCAACAAATTTCTACACTTTTTTATGGTAATACGTACTTTGGAAAGTGTAGTACACTAGACAATTCATTATCCATACTGTACTACAGGAAGTTGACACATCACAGTAACATCAGAATATTCATAACAAAGATTCAAACAACAAATAACAGAAGTGTTATAGAAGACTAACAAGTTTGTATGTACACACACTTGCTGGACATATATTTTCCCATTCACAACAAAACAACAGAGAATAGGTGCTTTCCTAAGACTGAGAGATGTTTCTTATATTATCTGCAGCCACTTTGGACTTTTCCTCAGTACTATTCCCTAAATAGTGTTATGGATGAGGATCTTATTGTAACTTGCCAGTTCCTGTTTCATGCTCTATTTTGCAACCAAGTTGCTTCTAGGAGACTACTGGCAATAATGCTTGAAAGATGAAATACAGCAATGACCACAATCTCCAACGTTAGTGAGCACAGAGTCCTCTTGAGAACAGAGGTGATGTGGACTGCTCTTATTAATGAATGGTGCCACTACTGGAGTAAACCTATGTGATATCAGTCACAGTGAGACTGGCTAGAGGCAGTCCTGATCATAGTTCTGATGAATATTAATAGTCAGTAGCACTGGATTAATGCTACTGGATTATAGCTAACTAAATAGCTGTTAAATGGCAGCATTCTGGTAAGATGTCTTGACATCAATATTATTAGATGGACTTTGTCTTATTCTAGATATTCAATACTCACTAAATGCACTGTCCACATGATAAATACAAGAAACTGGTTAGGAATGGCAAGTTTTTATAGGGTCTACATGTAGCAAAAAATAAAACAAAGAAACAAATTAATACCTGTAGCCATGCATTTGTTGCTTTTCTTCTGTTGAAATTAAACTTAGAATTACTGGTTCAAAATTAGTAATGTTTTATATTCAACAAGATACTTATTTTCATATCACAATACATTTTGATATGTTATAACAGTCAATGGGATCAGCCAATAATAGTCATCATATGACTGCTCTCAAAGCAACAAAAATGAAAATAAAGCAACTGCAAGAAGAGGCAGGCAATATAGATAATTTCTATGACTCCTATACAATTGCACCATAAAATAATCTTTCTATTCTGCATTATTTACATTCACGCCACTATATACCCCTATCAATAAAGGCATCATGTGGATCTAATCCTAACAGGCAATGTACTTTGCAGTTCACTGGTCACTTAACAGCCCTAGCTCAACATTCTGTTCTACCAAGACATAACATGAGTGCATGAAACACCACTAACAAAACAGACAGACAGGAATGGGACAATCATCAGTGGCTGAAGGAGCAGGAAAGAGGGATCAGCTGATTCCTGATTATGTAGGGAAGGCTGGGGTGGGTTATGGTGAAGAGGGGGATTTTAAGTCAATTTCTTCATCATTTATTTGGAAAACTGGGACACTGTTGTCAAAAGCTCCCACTGCCGAGGGGTTGAAGGGGACACTGAAAGAAAGAGGGGACACTTGTCAAACACAGAACCACACAGGCACACAAGCACATACATGCACATATACATGCTCTTACACCTGAATACTCTCTCTCTCTCTCTCTCTCTCTCTCTCTCTCTCTCTCTCTCTCTCTCTCTCTCTCTCTCTCTCTCTTCCACCCCCTCCATCCTTTCTTCCATGCATGCATGCATGCATGCACACACACACACACACACACACACACACATTAACACAAATGTAATTACCTTTACCTAAATCAATCCTAATTTATATTCCTATTCCTCAATTTTTTTTCAAAAACAGTTGTTGTTTAAGGAGCCTAAAGGTAAGCTTCAAAATGATGTGATTGTTACATATGTATTCTTTATGTTGTATATGCAGAATTTTCTGACAAATGGATTAAAAATTTGCATATCTTATCCTACACATGGATGTTAGAAATCCACATGAGCTTCTTTGCATTTATTAAACATTTGAAAGTCTACAGTACTAAGTGATTGTATTTTGTATATTTGATAATGTCAGTTTAGGAAAAATATTTACTGAATCAAAGTGCAAACAAAACTAAAGTACTTTTAAATGTTCTGTCTTAGAAAAAATAAGCCTTCATTCTAAAACATACTAACAAGAATATTGATCATAATTCTTCTACACTGTGCTACAAGCATAATCATACTACTGTACTAAGTAGAAGACAATATTCTATTGTAGTCCTTCAAGGACATTATTTTGTTATCAGCAAATTGCAATTACAAGCATGCTGAATACATACATACATCACTTCATGGTACTTTAGAGAAATAGCTATACATTTTTTTTTTTTTTTTTTTACAATATAATAAGCTAAAGGGGAAAAAAGCAGTATGTTTCATCTTTGTATTTGTGCACTACAGTACTTGGTATTTCATGCTATTTCATTTTGCTGATACTCTTCGCTTTCATTACAAGCTGCTCAAGCATACTTTTAATAGTACGCCCCACCCCCATCTCCCTAAAAAAAAAAAAAAATAATAAATGGTGATAACAGCATTTTCAGACTTTTATCCAGAATGTCTCTGACATACAGGTATATTTTCAAGTATTTTTAACAATAAAACAAACTGAAGTTTACTATAGTAGAGAAAATATCTCAGGATATGAATGCACAGTTCTTTAGTTCTGCAACATTAGTGTGTGACATGAAATCAAGAGATACAGAGTATCAGAGCATAATGCATAATCATAATGCAGGAGCCATTTCTCAGTTAAATTTTTTACTTAATTTTATATGCCATTACTTCATAGCAGATTGCCTCATTGAAGATAAACATCTGAGATGTGTTCATTACGCTGAGTATTTACTAATTCATGATAAGTAAAAAAATAAACCAGTGATAGATACTGTAAACCCATCATTACATGCAGTGTGAGCTCACTTTATGTCTCACAACACTAGGAGGTAAAAGGAGGGAAGAGGGTAGGTCTTAGGCCAAAAGACTGAGCTAGTAGTGACATCTGTATACTCTACAATTCCCTAAAATTCCCTATCAATTCGGTTAGGTCACAAAAAATCCACAAATATACTAAAATGTGAATAACCACAAATATGTAGAGGAACATTGTGATATTTAGATTTTTCATGTCTTAGTCTATCCCTGATGATTTTGCCTCGAGAAGCCCTCATAGATAATACTTGCTTGCTTCCTACCAATTTTATAACTTTATCCACAAAAAGACTAATTTCCACCTCACACACACACACACACACACACACACACACACACACACACACACACACACACACACACACATACACACAGTCATTGAAAAGCCATTATGAATATATCCATAAGTGGAGTGGAGTCTAACAAAAACAAAAGAAAATTATAATATATGATGATCCAAGTATAATACCAAGCTTTGACAAACAAACAAACAATATATGTACTTCTCAAAACATAAAATTTTCACAGATGGGTAAAACATACACTACATAGATACTAGGAAAGAAAAAAAATTCAGCATAAGATTTACATTTGCATAAAGCATCTATATCATAACCTATCTTAATAATAGTTGAACCTATAACAAATTTATTGAAAAATAACCCTATTGTAAGTGGAGAGCCAGGGAATTTAACTTAGCAAGGTCAGAGGAGTGGGATAAGGCTTCATCAGGAATCACATTTTCCCAAAAGAACAAGCCCATAGAACTTGCCAGATAACACAATACAGGAATAGGATAGCAACTGTACAAATATGGCAAATGAACATAGAGTGAACATGTAGATAAACAAGATATACTATACAAAACAATCAGATAATAATGAAGCATGTCAATGAGCACAAAAATAAAACCCAAAATAGAATGGATGTATAAACCACACAAATGGATGAAGTGACTAAAGATAATATCATCTTAAACAAGTTGATAATTGAAGTTACATGTGAAAGAATGAGGCCATCTGTTTGTTGGTAAGAACTCATACTGGATATCAAGGTATAACTAAAAATATTCATATGAGAAATGCTTGCAATAGGTCCTTTGTTCAAACTTGGTGCCTATGTCATCAAAGACACACATAGCTTGTGTAGTTATTTCTTTGTTGTTCACCCCTACTTCCATTTTCAATAAACCATTTCACCACCATTCTTCTTAAAGAGAAAAACTTGAAAGCCTTGTTGTTAAATCTTGCTTCCATGATTCTATAGCAATTACATCATTAATTACTATTAACAAAAGCTGAAATATGTAGTTTCTGAGACAGTGATCAAAATATGAAGAATTCATTGGTAATTAAGTAAGCAGACTCACCCGTGTAACATACTACATGATTAATTCATAACTGAATTTTAATTCATTCACACAAATTTCATGCATTTTACTCTCAATATTAATTTGTAATGACTATATTCAATGATAATGTTCAACAGGTTCTTCTAAGATTATGAGAGAAACAAAAACAATCAGGGTGTTGCTTGTGAGATGAAAAAAATAGGAAAGACCAAAAAGGCATGCACAAACTGATGAGTATGATTCATTAAGCAGGATAAACTATTGCTACAAGTTATCATCCCTTTATGGTGCAATTTGCCCAGGTGATTAACTTTTCAGTCAACCTCTGCTAATGATACAGTAATATGGCAATAAAACATGGTTTCAAAGGTCTGATAGTCACTCCAAAGGCAATGCATATAATATGCAGCTCAGTAAGCTGTCATTAGAGGACCTGGCCTGATCCATGTACACAAGGAGCCTCCTTCAGAGACTAAAAGATAAATGTGAAAGTTACAGAGGGCCTGGCCTGATCCATGTACACAAGGAGCCTCCTTCAGAGACTAAAAGATAAATGTGAAAGTTTTTTAATGTAGTAACTTTCTCATCATCTATTCAACAAGTTAATATGATAATTCTCTGAGGTGTACACACAGCAAGATCATTACTTTAGTTAAAAATCTAAGCAAACAGCACAAACCATGTAAAATAACCTACAACTACTCTAGGAAGTATTGTTCAATATCAGTATGTTACCAGAAGCCACGCACCTGGCCATTTCCTTTTGCAGGTCAGTCATCACCTTCTGGCATTGCTCATAGTACTGCGCCTGTGCCTCCACCAGTTCATTGAGATGCCGCAAGTGAGCAGCCTGTGAGGATCTGTCAAACATAACACACTCATAAGATTAAGAATACTACAGGAAAAAAATGCTTGAACCTGTAAACAAGGCCATCTTATCTAAATATAAATCACACTGAGAAACATTTTATTCTAAACAGGTCTTATTAGTACAGGTATAGTTCTCATTTGAAAAGGATGAGAAGACTGAAATCATTGTGAAAGTATTGCATACAAAAGCCATATTATATGCAGGGGCAGATAAGACAGAGTAAGCAACCAAAAATCCTGCCCAATAGGAGAGGACCCAAACTGGTGAGTTTTCAGTGTTTGCTGGCTGGTTTTATCAAGGAGTGGGTCAGCATCATCTCATGGTAGAGAGCAGTCATGTCTAAACACCATATTAAGACGCACCTACAATTGATTTACCATGCTCTTACTCCTTCCAGTATTTTTCTGTTGTTATTTCACTATGGCATTTCTTTATAGTTACTTAAGTTTATATGACTAACATCATTATATGGAGGAAAATATAGTTGCCTGGTGTACCAAGCTCTTTAATTTTTAGAGACTCTAATACAGCACAAAACCTTGACACACATTTCAGCTCACTTCTGCAAAGGGTAATGCTTCACAAAGAAAGTGCACAGCTATTTCTGTTCAGTTTTCTTTACAAGAAAAAGGAAAACTTGCAGCCAAAACTGAAATATCCCAAGGGTGCTGCAGTGCTTTCATTACCATGTTCCTATGCTGTTATACCATAACCTGAACATGGTATGCCTTTAGAGTCAGGATAGCCACTGTCCATTAGCTAGTTAGGTCTCTGTTCTGTGACACCAAAAATATCTATACAGAACGAACTGGTTGGCAATAGACAATCTCATTATCAGACTTTGATTTCTAAGTTATGAAAATAAACTCATTTGCAGTCTAGCTACTTCCTAAACTAGAAGGAAAAAAATATTACACTAACTCTGAGTCATTTTTGTCCCAAGAATAGAGATGGTATAAAAAAAAAAATGCATGATTACAACCTTAATTTTACTACTCAATTTTACTGATATGTCAGTAGAGTATCCAAAAATATATGATATCCAGTTGGCCAACTTTCCTGTGAAATATTACAATATCTGGTGAATCTGACAACCACAGCAGGAATTATAGAAAAATCAGAAGTTGATCACTTTGTGGGTTCTCTACAAAAATTGCCTGATTCCTATCAAATTGGTTGTCTACCAAATAACACAAAAATGCAGAGTAAGCTTACCTGCAGAGTGAATTGAACAAGAATGATAAGCTTAAGATATATAACAATATCCTTACCTCACACCCTCCAGAAGCAACTTTGTTATTTCAGTTTGACGATCAAAATCTGCCTGAGCCTTCCTCAGTTCTGCTTCAGCCTGCAAAAGAAATCCTCAGGTAAATCATCCAACATCAAAATAACATAATTCTTCATGCATGCAACCATACAGATATAGTGTAAGCAATATACAATGTTAGAAAAAGGAGAACAGTGACTTGAAGTTATCCTAGTTTCAACAATCATTCAGCAAAAAATATGTGGAGGAACACAGAAAAATATATTATCCCAACTACATACACGTCTCTAGTGTTGCCTACGACCACAAAGTAAACTAGATGCTTACTTCTAGCAATTCCTGTTCTGCCTGAAGCTTGGGATGAGACAAAACACAATTCCATTTAGTTAACAAAGGACTATCATTTAAACTACTACATTTTTACTCAAAGTGAAGTAAGAACTATGTAAAATTATCTAAATCTTGAAATTGCCCTGTTTTCTTAATATGGTTTAGATGAAATAGAAGAAGCATGCAGCCATCAGAAATTTCATTACTGATAGGAAGGAGAGTACATGAAAAAAAGTTAAATTCATACAAGTCAATCTCCTATCCTGAATGAACCACATTTTTTCATAATTCTATATCCATTAGGTTCTGTAGGATTACTTTACCTTAAGTTTCTGTCTTATCAAGTAAATATAGCTCAATACTTGTATTCAACCATTTCTGAGACAAGAAACTATCTATTGTGCAGTCCACAAAAGAGATGAAACTTTTTCTTACCTGATCAGTCAACATGACAAAGCAAATACTGAAAAAGCTGAAAAGCAGTATTACCAATATTTACCTGAGCTACCAACACTTTGGGATCCACAGCATCCTTATGCTTGAAACAAGACAAATTTAGTGAGTGAATAGTAGTCAAAATTCCAAAACCTTACTATTCATCTTTATTTTCTGTAACTAAACTAAGCTGAATGCCAGCCACAACTAATCCACAGAAACTAAGTGGGTTCAGAGAAGCAAGCAAAGCAAACATTGCACCTGAGAATTCTTATCACCACTTGAACAATAATAAAATTGAACGCATGAGAAGAAAAATCAATACACCATCAATATCACTTAGAAATTAAGTATGTACAGGCAAACCCCACATAACGAACGTTTACATAACAAATTTTCGCTACAACGAATGTTTTGTTTTATTAGCTTTAAATCACATAACGAACACCAAACCCCACTGTAACAAAATTTTTATTGGGAAAATTTTGGCCGAGTTTGGAAACGCTGCCGAATCACCACCACCATCATCCACTGCCGCATCTGAATTTGATGCGTTCGGATATTTTTATTTTTATTTTATTTTTTTTTTTTTTTTCCTCTCATCCTAGGACCCCGTACAACAAATTTTTGCATAACGAACACTTTTTTTGGAACCTAACCCATTCGTTATGCAGGTTTTGCCTGTATATAGTTTCAGCATTGGTATCAGTACAGCCCCACTTATTAATCAATTTGTACTGATCTACAAGATATTTGAAAAGTAGGATGAGATGATTAACAGTTACCTTGTGTATTCTAACTAAACCTCTTTGTATTCCAGTATCCTACACATTTCAATGATGCTGGATCAGTGATGGATGATCTGTAATGCCTTTTTCTTGGGAAAAGAGACAATTTTTTATCTCTCTTTCTTCTCATGTAACACATTGATCAACTTTGCAATCAGAATGATGATTTACATTACAATAAGATTACTTTTAATGCATGAAACAGATTCCTTTTCATCAAAAAGACTGAGAATGGCTGCTTCTAAGGTTTATTCTGTGCTGGTTCTACTCACCGATGACTGACCATCCATTGAACGAGCTTTCCTGAGCCGACTCTTGCATGCATCAAGATCAAGTCTGTAGGAAAGAAATAGGTGTGATGTAGGATGTGTTCCTTTTTTTTCAGATTCACATATATGAATGCCAACTAAAAGCTCAAATAACATCAATCTTCAGTGAGGAAATCTTCCAAAAATTCAAATACATTGGCTCTTTGTACATACACCTAAACTCTTAAAGAAAAGTCTAAAAATAAGTAAGGAAGATAAGATATTGGTTGGTCAATATATTAGAAAACGGAAATAAGACTTGTACAGCTCAAAAGCAGTATATGTATGCACAGAAGACATCCATTAAAGGATGTGAATGATAACGAAAAATAAAATTGAAGCAGTGCAAGACAATGATATTTTTGGTTCTCTTTAATGTTATTAATCAATCAATTGGTCAGTCTGTTTGTCTAATTGACTGACTGACTGACTGACTGACTGACTGACTGATTGACTGACTGACTGGCTGGCTGACTCTCTTCCTCTCTTTTTCCTAACTTTATGTAATTAATTTAATAATTTTATTCTTTTCTATCTTACAGCTGTCTTTATGATATTGTAATTGTTCTCCTGTATCTACCCTTTCCCTTCCTTTTTCTAGCCTAGGGAAGAAATTATAACAAACACCAAAAATCCATTGTATTTAGAACCATCAGATATATTCAGAATAAAACCTGAAATTCTTATATAAAGGAAAAGGATTTTAAACAAATTGGATACATGTCATGTGTTCCTTAAATTGAAGGATAGGGAGAGTATCGGAAGCCTGGATAAAGGAAACACAGTAGATAGCAAGAGTCTGGTGGGTGGTAATGAAGTCAGCTTATGTTATGACATATAGTAAAGTTTCATCTTATAGCAATTCTCACCTCTTAGTCTCCAAAAGTCGCCTCTCCCTGGTAATTGTTTTCATCTCTGTATCTAGGAACTTTCTCATAGGCTGAAGGTAGCCCTGGATGGCATTACTCACAAACTCTCTCTCCAACAGTCCTAGCCGCTGCTCAGCTCCACCTACTTTCAGTAGAGCAGAACCTGTATGGCATAGGAAAGTGTCAGCAAGTTTTCAACATTAATAGAAATGTACAGATTATTCAAAACTAATATGCTCCAGCAATAAGAATATTGAAATTTGGCTAAAACAATAAAAGTATTATTCCATGTAACTAAACAGTATATGTTTATATCTTCCTAAACATCCAGCGGCCTTATAAATTCCTGTTTCTTTGTAAAAACTTCCTTGAAGATAATATTCATCACTTCCATCTTCTCTTTAGGTCTTCATATACCACTCAATCCATCCTTAGTTTTTGTTCTCGCCGTGGCGCAGAAACAAAGCATGCGTAAGTTTAAGGTACTGGATTAAGAGTAAAATGTGGAGCAGCATCACAAGGATAGTACATAATGAGTACATATAGGAGTAAAGGTGAGAAGTATACATCACGTGGGTTTACAAAACTGTCGGCCGTTAATGGAAGGGATGCTGAGCTGGGCCTACATGACGGAGAGAGTACGACCCTAGGGGTGTGCTTTGAATGTCATATTCTTCTCTCAGGATGAGTTTCTCATTATCCACTTGATCCATTCCGTTGATCAATTTATAAACTTGTATCAGATCTCCTCTCTCCCTTCTTTGTTCCAGGGTTGGCAGATCCATAGCCTTTAGTCTCTCCTCATATGTCATCCCTTCAAATTCTGGAACCATTCTTGTAGCCATTTTTTGTAGTCTCTCCAACTTTATGTGTTTCTTTTTATGAGGGGTCCACACTACTCCTGCATATTCCAATCTGGGTCTTATTATAGTACTTATCAATTTCTTCATCATTTCTTTGTCCATGTAGTGAAATGCTACTCCAATATTCCTTAGCAAATTATATGTTTCTCTAAAAATTCTATCAATATGGCTTACTGGTTGATTGTTTTCTTCCATCGTCACTCCTAAGTCCTTTTCCTTTTTACTTTCTCCAGTTCTACTCCATCTCCCATCTTATAGATTCCCACAGGTCGTCTTTCACTCTTTCCCATTTCCATGACATGGCTTTTGTTCACATTGAATTCCATTTCCCACTTTTACTCCATTCCCAGATCTTATTTAGGTCTTCTTGCAGTATTTCACAATCCTCCTTTTGCTTTATAACTCTGCACAGTTTCGTATCATCTGCAAACAGATTTATGTAGCTGTTCACTCCTTCTGGCATGTCGTTAATATAAATGAGGAAAAGTATTGGTGCCAATACTGACCCCTGTGGCACTCCGCTTTCTACTGCTCTCCACTTGGACTTCATATCTTTAACTACCGTCCTTATTTCTCTCCCCCTCAAATAATTTTCTATCCATCTCAATGTGCTTCCTTTTAAGCCACCCTTCTCCTCTAACTTCCATAGTAATCTTGCATGTGGCACTTTGTCAAACGCCTTTTTAAATCCAAATAAATACAGTCAACCCATCCCTCTCTTGTACTCTATCAACTATTCTAGAATAGAAACTCAATAAATTAGTTACACAAGACCGTCTTTTCTAAAACCAAATTGGCTATTTGATATTATTTTGTTGTCTTCAAGGAACTCGATCCATTGTTTCTTTATTATTCTTTCACACATCTTGCATATTACACTAGTTAGTGATACCGGTCTGTAATTTAAAGGTTCTTCCTTCCTTCCGCTCTTATATATGGGAACCACCTCAGCTCTTTTCCATTCTACTGGTACTGTTCCATTTTCTATTGAGCATTTTATGATGTTGTATATAGGACTTGCTAGTTCTTCCCTACATTCTTTCAGTATTCTGCCTGAGACTTCATCTGGTCCCATTGCCTTCTCTTCATCCAGTTCCTTCATTAACTCTTTTATTTCAAGCTTGGTTACTTTAATCTCTTTCATATAGATTGTCTCTCTATTACCCTGTGGCCTCTCAAATTTGGATTCCTTAGTAAAGACCTCCTGGAATTTTTATTTAATAGTTCTGCCATACTTTTGGGTCTTCCACCATCCCGTTCTCTCCTTTTAACCTTTCTATTGTTTCTTTTTGCCTAATTTTTCCATTTATGAATCTATAGAACAATTTTGGTTGCTCCTTACATTTTTCGACAATGTCTTTTCAAGTTCTTTTCCTCTTCCTTCCTCACCTTAACATATTCATTTCTCGCTGCCTTGAAGTTTTCCTTGTTTGTTGGATTCTATTTCTCCTCCACCTTTTCCATGCTCCATCTCTTTTCTCCTTTGCCCTAGCACACCTTGCATTAAACCAATCTTTCTTTCCTTCTTCTTTTGGTCTATATTTTGGGACATATTCCTGACTCCTGTTTTGTATATTTCCAAAAATAAGTTATATTTGTCTTGCATTGTCTCTGAGTTTTCCATCTCCTCCCAGTCTACGTTTTAAAATAGTTCTTGAGATTCTCAATATCAGCCTTTCTGTAATTTAATCGGTCTCCTTTGTATGAATCGTCTCTATCTTCCTTTCCTCTTCTATATCTATTTCTAATATTGCATGGTCCCTCTTTCCCAATGGGCACTTATATCTTATATCATCATTCATTTGTATACCCCTTGTAAAAACTAGGTCCAATCTCGCCGCTCGTCGTTTCCTCTGAATCTTGTGCATTCCTTTACTCTCTGGTCCATCATATTGTCTATCATTAGGTTCAAGAATCTTTCTCCCCAGGCTTCTTCCCCCCATACCACTTTCATAATTTTCCCAGTCCACTTCTTTACAGTTGAAATCTCCTACTAATATCACTTTTCTCCTTTCTTTAACGATTCTCGTTAGACTCCTTATTGTGTCATCTATCATGTCTTTATATTCTTGATTGGTCCATGAATTTGTTTTTGTGGCACATATGTTACAATGATTGTTAACTCTTTTTTATTAATATGCATCTTAATATACAATACTTCTGCTTTTCCTTCCCCACATTCCATTTTGTTTATCACTATCTCCTTCCTTAACATAATCATGACTCCTCCTCCTCCTTTACCCACTCTGTCTCTTCTCCATATATTATACCTATTATCCAAGTCTATTTTGATTGCCTTATTTAGTTTTGTTTCAGCCAGGCATACAATATCTGGATTTTCTTTCTTTATGTAATCTCTTAATTCTAATTTACTTGATAAAATCCCGTCTATGTTCGTATACATCATTTTTAGTCTTTTGCCTTTATCATTTTTAGTTAAACTTGTTCCACTTTTTTCTCTTCCTTCTCGTTTATATACCATTTCCTTATCCTGTCTCCTAGAATTCTCCAAAAAAATGCCTTCTTCTCCTCTTCTGACCTTTCATTATTCTTTTCCCTTACTGCTGCTGCCAGTTCATTGTATCTCTTCCTTTCTTCCTCATTTCTATTTTTCTTTATATAGATATCCTTGCAGCCTTCTGTTTCTCTAAGTTTTGTTGTTCTATATAATATTTCTTCTGTTGCTGCTTGTGATTTTAGTAGTATTTTAATTGGTCTCGTTTTTCCTTCTTGATATGGTCCCATTCTGTTTATTTCTTCTACTTCCTCTTCCAAGTTCTGCCTATCTTCGTCGTTTAGATTCTTCAGTAGGTCTTTGACTGATTTCATTTCTTCTTTTTCTCTTTTTGGTCTATATTTTATATTTTTTTCTTTTATTCCAAATACGACTACACTCTTCTTTTTTCTGCAATTTCTCTAACTAAATTTTCTTTTGTCTTGAGGACTCCTATCATTTTGCTTGTCATATTTTTTTTTTTTTGTGTGTGTGTGTGTGTGTGTGTGTGTGTGTGTGTGTGTGTGTGTGTGTGTGTGTGTGTGTGTGTGTGTGTGTGTGTGTGTGAAAAAGCAGTTCTCTCTACATTCCCTTACCATAAGGTGTCCCAGAGCCAAAGTCATTCCCAGCTTGCACCATGTCCAATCCTAAGTACTCCAGGTTACTTAGCCTGTTTGGACGGCGCTTTTCAATCTTCTCAAAGATCATGTCTTCTACTCTGTTCCCTGAAACAAAATTCCATAATGTATTTTATGTATCTTTACTATGTTACTTGAATTAGAACAAGCTAAAGAAGCAGCAAGCATCAAAGATATATTTCAAGTAATATCAATGCATAAACTGGCACAATAACCAAAAGATTCACCAAGCATCCACTAAGAGCCTTACACAATGAATGATCATTAAAGCAAGGGAAGTCACTATTAAGGTTATGATTGGTATAGATATAAAGATAAGCTCAAGATAACACTTTCATTATTACAGGGAAAAATTATTTGATCATTATTATCCTGGAGTCAATTTATTGCTGAAATATCACCAAGGGAAAAATTATTTGATCATTATTATCCTGGAGTCAATTTATTGCTGAAATATCACCACAAATAAGATATCTATAAATTAACATTATGAAGTTTAAACTAATCCTCAGGCATATAGAGTAATAATAATAAAAGAGAAATCTCCATTATATATTTCCCAAAATATTTTAATCCCTGCAGTAAATGGAACTAAAACTATAGAAAAGATTCTACCACTCAACTGAAACATAGTTATCAATGGCATCAACTTCTGTAACAGATTATGCCTTGGTACCTCTGGAATGTCAGGTAGTAAGTCATCACCCCTACAAGTGTCACTGTCATCACTATCAGATGAAGATTGTTATTGATATAATCCATCAAATTATCATCTAAATCTTATTTAAAACTACACATTGCAAACTTATTAAGACACTGACAAGACACCTCTTGATTCCCATGAATGTGCTGAATTACTCCTGGCTCACCTGGGTTGGGGATGAGCACAGCCTCAGCTCCAATCACCAGCTTTTCGGTCCACTGCCTCGCTGCATCTGCCTGCAGGGACAGGGACTCAAAGTGCCGGTCAAGCTCTGTCTTTTCTGCACTGCCGATCTTCTCCTCTGTGTACTGGAAACAAGCCATGTAATATCAAATTTCAAATATCAAAATAATAGTGTAACTATACAGCCTATGTGGTAGAACGACACAATATAATTGATCATTCTTTATTTGTTCACTCAACAGTTCTTTAACATTTCTGATGAAAGATTCTCTATCTATATAGGTAAGTCTTCATTACTTGAGAGCAATTCACTTTCCCCTTTAGTTCTGCTGTAGGAATTCATGCCATACCTTTTCCTTCCTTACTTCATTTACACATAAGTTCCAGAGCTGGGCATTGCAGCAACAAGGTGTGACTTTCTGAATTTGTCACACCATGAATTTCAAATCGCAAAGCTGAAAGTCACAAATGTTTTGGAAAAGTCCCACAAAGCAAAGGCGCACCACTAATAAGTAGCAGGTCTATCCACCCCTGAGATGATGCACCCCAATGTGTCTCGTAACCAAGTCATTGCATTACATTGCACCCTATAACAAAGTCGTGCCCCAACACAATTACTATATACTATGGGTGAATGAATAATTTCATCTCTCATATAAATACTATATACTATGGGTGAATGCATAATTTCAACTCTTATACAAATACTACTGTATATACCCAATTCAGTTTGGATCAATGGGTGAACGAATAATTTCAACAAATTCAAACCAGCCAAAGAAGATTACTTTGGAGTACAAATATTGTAAACAGTCAACAACAGGACATTAATTTCAGTTTATACATCTTATGTGAGAGTATTAAAAAAATAATGGAAATCACTATCCCATCCTATATATGAACATTGCTGGCAGACATACAATGTAGAAAACCATCTTTGGTGAAGGAGGCACACAAGCATGTGAGCCGGGTAGCATTGGGTTTGTTGTTGTGGCTTTCTGCCAGCCTGCCACAAGCCAAGGATATAGCTATCCTACTGGAAAAGCTAAGTGTGACACAAAATTATGTTTTCTATATATTACATGGATTTGCCCATTCTTTGGTACATTCAAGTGAAAATATGTATCAGTATACACCTGTAGAGATCAGTGGAAAATGGTAAATTGCTTGCCTTAATCCAAATATAAGCTGTTTTAGGAATTTAAGAATTTGATGCAATAAAGTTTTCATGATGTATGAATATGCAATAAAGGCTTTTATATCAACACTACTATCACTACATCCTTTATGTTTAATAATTTTAGCATCCAAACTGAGTTCCTTTAAAAAGGATTTTTGTTATTGTTGTTGTTGTTGTAATGGTTGCAAAGATCTATAGATCCTTATGAGCACATAAGGGATTTGGGACCCAGGAACTCAATACGTCGACTATGCAATAAAGAGGTTTCCAGGACAAGTATGCAATACAGATGTTTTTATTTATTTTTTATATATATATATATAAATATTAAAACTATTATTATTACATCAATTGTGTAATATCCTTTTTTTAATTTTGAGTTTGTTTATCACAATGACTAAAAGTTTTAAAGTTTTGAAAAAGAGAGTTGGGGGTGCAACAACTCAATATTGAGGCAGTTGGGACACATCAACTACTGATGAAGTACTTCGATTTGCCCCAACTTCTGGGGCAAATGGACTTGGGGCACATCATCACTGGGGCAAATGGGCTTTAAACCCATCAGTTATCCACGACTTTGGTACTTTGTGATTTAGCAGAGTTGTGCCAAAAAAAAATCAAGTCACATTGCAGGTACCAAAAATTGTCACAAAGTTCAAGTCACATTGTAGAGACAAAAAATAGTCACAAAGTCAAAGTCGCAGCAAAAACAACCAGCTCTGAAAGGTCCAAATCCTCACTGAGGACCAAGGATAAGAAGGGCATTCATTAGTTACCCACACAATTCCTTATTTGTTGAGATGGTGTAGTGACTAATGCTGACACTCATGTGTACTATCAAAACTGTTAGCAACCACAATGTACCTCATTTATGATGGAAAACACACTACCTAGTTCTCTCTGGCGCACACACAACAGTGAAAAGGTACTGACAAAAAAATTTGAACTTTGCCTTGTCATTTCCACTCTGTTTATATATTATGGGACTTAACTCAGGACATAGTGCACAGACCTGCCTGGCACACAGACCCTCCAGTACTCTAACTACCAGGGCCTCACCAAAGTCTCACACACCAAACACAGATTAGACATGTCACCAGAAAGGTTTCTAAAACTGCTCGCTATAAATGTGAGGGACAAGCAATGAATGACAGTATGGAAGTCTTGATCATGTTATATTTTGTTTGGTTTCCCAGGTTTTCAAGAAATGTGAAGAGGAGCATTGAATGAGAGAATAAAGTAATGAGCAGTAAAAATAAAAATCAAGCTAATGGTTTGAATAATTTGTGAACTTAAAGTATGTATACAGTGAACACAAAACAAAGTATCAAAATCATACAATTCTACAAAAACTTAAAACATGAAGACAGGCACTGAATGACAGATGAAAGTAGTTTCTTGTGATGCGAGCGGTAATAGCTGAATCAAACTGGTGGTCCGAATTGGTTCACCAGGTGGATCGAGTTGGTAATAATGAATGGTTCGAGTTGATAATGGACCAAGATGGACACCCACCCATTCACTCAGGGTATTGGTTGCCAAATGCCAAAACCTAGTCCTTCATTAGGAGGCAGCATCCTAACCAAAGTAAAAGAGGAAAACCAGACATAAAAAAAATAAAAAAATTGTTCCAAGATAGACTGGAGTATCTGATTTTGTCATTTCTATGCAATTATTCTTCTTCCCCCAGTCTTGGTTGGACCTCTGCTGCAAACCCCAATAAGTAGAAGCCTGATTTGGTTAAAGGAACTCAAGCTATGAAATTGCATTATTAGGCTGAAAAAAAAAAAACGCAAGACTCCGTCAATCCTATTCAAATACAACTGAGAAACGTAAGACTAATGGAATGACCCTCATTTTTTGCCAGTATTGTGACTTGGTCAGGTGTGGAGTGACTAGTTAGAAAACAAATTATTTTGATACCAGCAGTCCCTGATAGCAGGTGACAGTCAACTACCGGGATGCCAGGCTGCAGCAGTCCAGCACACGCCCCCACCACTGCCCGTCTTGAAGCACACACACATATCATGATAGTACCGCAACCCCATTCCACCTCGCTCTTATTCTCCCTCACCTGTAGCCCAGCTACGTCCTTAACATAGAGTTACCTGGACGGCACGGGTTAAAAACTGTCCTGCCTGACCCGCAAGCTTCTTGAGATCCATCGCTGAAGGGGAAAAACTGACGAGAAAGAAGAAAAATAAATGTGGAGAAATATTGACAGGCGATCCACCCGACGGACAGTCTGGCACTGCGGACTGCCACTCACGACTGCGCCTCTCACTGCACACAAGCACACGAATTATAGTTGAAACTTCCAGATCTTTATCATATTCTGGTTATTATTAAATGGACATTCACAAGTTATGTTTCTACCATCGACCATACAAGTTCATGACGTAATATTTTGGTACTAATGGCATATCTCATATCATGGGATAAAGAAAAGTAGTGCAGGAGAAGTATTCATCGTAATAAGTAATGCAGTCTTATTTGTCACCAAATTAAATGGTGCTGGGGTTATATTCCTGGGTCAGAAAGTCTGTGGCTATCCTTCAGTTTTCACAACTATTAGTTCTTGTGGTGTAAGGGAGACTAGCTAGATGGGCAGCCCAAGCATAGCCGCTTTTTTCACCTTGTTTATAGCCATAAGCGGCCTCAAAGGAGAATTTTGTCCAAGGGAAGAAGAGGAAGCTGTAAGGTAATCTATGTAAAACTGTGACCTTGAATATGTTACATTTTTCATAACTAATGATTAATACATATATATTTTTTTAGGAAGTATTTCTCAGAAAAGAGGAGTAGCCACGCCCACCTCATCTCTTGGTATTATTTATTAGTTATTTTCTCATTTTTACATATATTTAGTCGTAGGTGTGGAATAAGCCTTGACATTGGCTCATAGAGCACACCTAAATACCTAGTATAAATTATGATGTAGTTAAGTACGGTACCATTTCTTACCTGGATGACCTTTCCCAAAGAGCCATTATAGTAGGAACATCAGATAAGGACTGGAAGGTCTAGCCAACCAATGCGCCAGCCTAACCAAACTCACAAACACGAGACTCAGTCAACTTAGATGTAGGCTGGAAAGTGCATTTATGGAACAAGATACATATGGTCTGGGATGATAATCATAAAGCTGGTTGCCAAGAGATTCTTTGAGAGTGACTTTGAAAGCAACAAAATATCTCTCTGCTCAACATCAGAGGGTAAAGAATTCCAAGGACCAATGACACTGACAGAAAAATAGTGGTGACAGCATTCTAAGGAACAATGGATATGGGCAAGTTTCATATAGTGGCCTCTAGTACCCAAAGCTGGAGCATAATGAAATAGTTTAGTTGGATCGAAAGGGGCAACACCATGCATTATTCTCTAACACTCAATCAGATCAGCTCTTAATAATCTTCCCTGGACAGAAAGGAGATCAAGTGCAGAAAGCCTGTCTGCATTGGATAGGTCCCCAAACCATCAATATTTCTAGTCCACCTTAACTGAACTAATTCAAGTAACTTTATGTTGCCAATGTAGCCAGAATTCCACACAAATGAGCTGAATCCAAGAAGAGGGCAGATGTGAGTGATATATCATAACATCATAAAATCCTATGATCAACATAGAGTTGACTTGAATAAGTTAGAAGCCATTCCACCTGCTTTGGAGGCCACAGAACGAATATGGTTAGCTATGAAATTTTTATATGGCCTCAGTCTGATGGTATTCTTTTTTTTGACAGGTACCTTCTGTATGATGTTAATTATGGAGAGGGCTTTAACCTGCGCCGGGATGTTTATGTCCGAATTGCAAACTTAGTTCGCAAGCTAAGTCAGGACCACAACTGGGTACTGGTAAGCAGTAGACTAAGAGCAGTCTGCAGACAGCTTGTTATCTGTGTTGAGAATTGAAATGGTGTTTATGAAAGTTTTGCTGATCAATGAGATAGATTTTTTTTTATTTACCCCATTGTTGCCCCATATAATATTTTAGCTAATCAGGGTGGCTGTGTCCCTCCCATATTGTCCACCCCTCCCTGAGAAATTGGGATACTAATCTAACCTAACAACCTAGCCTACCCAGGGGGCTACATCCCTGCTGGAATACTCCATAGAGATACTAATCTAACCTAACCTAACCTAGTCATTGGGCTACATCCCCTCTGGATACTCCTCAGGGATATTATTCAAACCTAACCTGACCTATCTTACAGGATCAGGTCTAGGAAATTCTTCTGAGAAATTCCCATATCTATTTTGAAAACTGAATTGTCTGCAGTAACTCATGGAGATCAAATTTCTTAGAATCCAATAAGGTATCCCAATATCACATTCCCATTGTTGAGTATGATGCTGTAAATAAAAAATAAAATTGAAGTTATTCATAAGTCCCAGCAGATCTTAGGTAATAGAATACATCCAATAAAACATCCTCCTCCCTGCTGCTTCCATCTTCCTCATTTACTTTCTTCTTAGGTAATGTCTGGTCCATATGTCATTGCTGGTCATAACACAGTTTTGTAAATCTTTCAGGTCCTTCCTCCCTGGGGGAGATTCTATCATTGGTTCAATACTCCTCCAGGAACATTCTTTCCTTGGAAGAGTTTCTTTGATGTTGGGAGTCTTCAGAAATGGATCAGAGTAATTGAATTTGAAGACTTTTTGAAAGGTATCCATAAAGAATAAGACTTCTTGTTTTGTAATGACGATACAAAATTGTCTGTAAACATGTAGTGCATGTTTTCATCTTTGAAATGATCTTTTATCTACCACATTCACTGTATTATGTTTATGCATGGCAATAATTCATAGTAGAATACATAAATAGTAACATCTCTTGAATCTTTCCATGAGAAGCTCATGGACCAAACGTGAATTCAGCTTACGTCCTACAACACTTTGAGGAGGGATGGACGGATGGCAAGTGGGAAGAAAAATATGAGGAGAGGCCATGTATTGGCAGACCCATATTTCAGTACAAGTATGTATGTGTTGATGTATGTACAATATAATGTATTTTTACTCATTCTTTTTATTTATTTTTTTTTTATGCGTATGTGTTTAGTATATATTACTCCCAAACACCTTACTACTTCTCTTTGTATTCTATAATCAGTGTAACAATTTTCTTGCTGTAAGTGTTTATATCCAGAATTTTTTTTTTTTTTTTTTTTTTAATTCCTGCATTTAGAATTCATGTTACTTGATTATAGGTAGTAATTTGTATAATACCCATCTTACATATTTATATTTCCCAAACTTATTGCACAACTACTGGATCATTTACCTGTATTTATTTTGATTTTCCAGAGATGAAGAGAGAATATGGGTGGGGCATCTCTGGGGCTCACAGGTGACATCACAGACCTTCTCCTGTGTGTCAGTCCAGGGCCATGCCTCAACTATCATTCCACTTCTTATGAAAGATGCCAGTAGTAGGTAAACTCAAATTATGATTTGGAAAATTAGAATTACATTCTGGAAAGTACCAATTTCACTGCTGAAAAATTTTTAATGGCACACTTGCTTGGAATTTCATGATGCTTTAGTCATGTAGCCTTTTGTATGTATGATTATTAGAGAACTCATGATTTATTATTATTCATCATTCATTATTCATTATTATTAATTATTTTAATACTTTATTTGGCAGAGTTTCTTTCCATAGAGTTTCAAACTTTATACAACTTCAGATCAATCTACATAGGAAGAGCAGAGACCATACTACACGATGAATATGGTGGTAAATGGTACTGGAAGGCACGGAGGAGCATGCGCTTTGCCACCCACCTGCAGAATGAGGCAGCCAAGTTCAGAGCAGCACATCTAGCCTCTGATGATGTCCAGGATGTTACACAGGTGGAATCAGATTGGAGAGATACAAAAGTAAGTTATAAGAAGTCCAAAATTGTATGGAGAATCAACCAGATTATTGTCACTTCTTAAATGTTGCTGTCAAACGTAAAGGGTTTCTGTAAATGAAAATATCCAACAAACATTTTTTAATATTTTTTTCATTCTAGAGACTCCTTATATTTCTTGACTTTAGCCACAGCGAAAAAGTGACAGAGGTGGTCCATATGTTGGTGTTCATCTTAGAAGAAATGATTTTGTTCAAGCTAGAGGGAAGGAGGTGCCAAGCTTGAAGAAGGCAGCTCAACAGATCAAGCATACTGTTAAAAAACTAAACTTAACATCTGCTTTCATTGCAACTGATGCCCCACATGAAGGTAAATTTTCCCATGTAAGATTACTTTGTCACATCTGTATAGTGACATTAAGGAAGAAGCATAAGTGTTGCTTAATTAAGTAGTCAAAAGGAATTACTAATTAAAACTTTAAAAAAATTGACTTTTCTTGTTTTGTGATAATGAAAGTAATTTCCTGCTCTTTACCCAGTGTCTTTTAGTTTCCTTTTTAACACAGAATCAATGTTACAGCCCATCAGGTGATTCGGTCAAAACCTGTTAACAAAACACCACAACAAAAACAATACAATAAGCGCGTTTCCTTTTGGCAAGGATGCAGGTGAAATAATTAGGACTCCTCGACGGGTCGAATCCTTATATTACACCCACATTCCCACCAAATGAGAATGGCTGTGATATAGGTACATATATGCTATATTATGCGAGACTAAATACATTATGCAACACTAAATACGACAAATAGCATGCGGGGTAAATACATATACGTCTGAAGGACAATGAACTTACGTGTTCGGGTCTATGGCACGTTACAAGGAGATGACGATGTTAATGTGTACTCTGTGATAGCTTGCTATGGACTGCGCTTTGGTGTGGCATGGCATGAGGCAGTGACCTCACCCGCTGACCTCACCGCTGACCCAGGAGTTCCCTGTCTATGGGACAGGACTCAGCACTTTCTACCTTTTAAACAACTTACAATCTCTCCCTTCATCTCTCTCTCTCTCTCTCTCTCTCTCTCTCTCTCTCTCTCTCTCTCTCTCTCTCTCTCTCTCTCTCTCTCTCTCTCTCTCTCTCTCTCTCTCTCTCTCTCTCTCTCTCTCTCTCTCTCTCTCTCTCTCTCTCTCTCTCTCTCTGCCAGACAGGCAATAACAATCAATATTAGAAAATTTTGTTGAGAAATATGTAATGCATGCCAATCCTTATTCTGTCAGTCAACCTACATTTTTTTTTATTTACACAAAAAATAGTAGTTAATAACCAGTCAGCTGAGTTATTGTTCGAAAAGATATATTACATCTATTCTCAAATTCCACAGTCCATTCTGATAACAGAATTTTTCAATTCTTGGAAATTCAGATATATTTTTAGTGTACTTATCAATAGAGCTTATTTGTTCCTTATTCTTACTTCAAATTCCCATGAACAATAGACTGATTGCTGCAGTGTATAGGTATTGAACATTTGATGAGATAAAGATTGAGGACCTCACATCTTCATTGTTTCATGTTTTCAGAATTTTTGCAGCTGGTAAATTTGCTTCCATCTGTCTCTCTCCATCGGTTTGTACCTGATAAAGACTTCCTGCAGCAGTGGGGTGATGGAGGGGCAGCCATTGTAGACCAGATCATATGCTCTCATGCCAGGTTAGTGCCCTTCAGCCAACAAACAACTTTGTAATCTCTTCTCTGCTGGAAGTGATAGGAACACAGTAACTTGATCAGCCAGGTAATCCTTAACAGTCAATCTCCAGTTCATATTGTTTAGATATGAATTTTTTTTTTCATGGCTGATGTTATTTTATTTAAAACATACTTTGATGTTTTTTTTTTTTTCAAAGGTACTTTGTTGGCTCTTATGAATCCACATTTTCCTTTCGGATACAAGAGGAACGAGAGATTCTTGGATTTACTGAAGAGACCACCTTCAACAGGTTATGTGGATCAAGCTCCAAGTGTGAGCAGCCAGCCAAGTGGAGGATAATGTATTAGACCTTTATTTCATTGGTCTAGATATGGTAGATATTCTCATGAAATGCCTTTAGGGAGCAAAACTATGTGAACCCAACTTATAGCATATTTTCTTAGTAGTTAAATGGCTCTAGGCTGTAAACAAAAGAAAAATAAGAGGCCAGTTATCAACACTCCTGAGTGGCATTTTAGAAGACAGGTTCCTTATTTATTTTGGTCAGTTTCATCTGATGATAACTTGCCTTCCCAGTTCCTTGCTGCCAATATCTTTCCTCAGGATCCTGTGCCATATCTTTTTTTAATCTTTTCATTGGTATTCTTATCGTGTTCCTCAAATGATATGCTTCACTCTGTCATTTTCCTTCTTTCCATGTGATCATATGTTTGATTTGTTTTTTTTAGTTCCTCACATGTTGAAGCACCTGTTACAGCAATACTGCATGCTTATCTCAACATGCTCTTGTCACCAAAGTCCAGCCACTTGGTATTATCTTTATTAGTTATTAGAACGTTTGAACTCTCTGTCTGAGTATTAGAGCATAATCACCCATGGCCTTGGTGCTCAACTTTCTTTCTCTCACCCTACTCTGTCCATCTCTGTATTGTAAGAATTAACCAGTATTCATAATCATTTCTTCCTTCCTCTACTAAACTCACTGCCTACCTCTGTATTTCCTCTTCCTATGACAGAGTTCTTTCAAGAGAAAGGTTTCAGCTTATTTTCTTGGATATTTCTGTTTCAGTATGTGTGTGTGTGGGTGTGTGTGTGTGTGTGTGTGTGTGTGTGTGTGTGTGTGTGTGTGTGTGTGTGTGTATTTGTAATTCACCTCGGTCACCTGCTGGTCACCCAGCCAGTCTTCCCCATTACGGAGTGACCTCAGAGCTCATAGACTGATCTTCGGGTAGGACTGAGACCACATCAACACACAACACACACCGGGAAAGCGAGGCCACAACCTCTCGAGTTACATCCCGTACCTATTTACTGCTAGGTGAACAGGAGCCACACATAAAGAGGCTTGCCCATTTGCCTCGCCGCTTACCAGGACTCGAACCCGGCCCTCTCGATTGTGAGTCAAGCGTGCTAACCACTACACTACGCGGTGTGTGTATAATTCACCTCGGTCGCCTGCTGGTCACCCAGCCAGTCTTCCCCATTACGGAGCGAGCTCAAAGCTTATAGACCAATCTTCGGCTAGGACTGAGACCACGACACACTCCACATACCGGGAAAGCGAGGCCACAACCCCTCAAGTTACATCCCGTACCTAATTACTGCTAGGTGAACAGGGGCTACACATTAAAAGGCTTGCCCATTTGCCTTGCCGCTTTCCAGGACTCGAACCCAGGCCTCTCGATTGTGAGTCAAGCGTGCTAACCACTACACTACACGATGTGTGTGTGTGTGTGTGTGTGTGTGTGTGTGTGTGTGTTTATTATATGAGTATATGGTATACATCCATACAAATTTCAAATTCTTCAGATAAATTTTGAGAATTCATCTTCAAATTTCATGAAAATTCTTTATTTTTTTCCAAAATGACTGTATACAAATATTTTTACATATATATATATATATATATATATATATATATATATATATATATATATATATATATATATATATATATAGAGAGAGAGAGAGAGAGAGAGAGAGAGAGAGAGAGAGAGAGAGAGAGAGAGACAAATATGCTTCCCTTGTTTCTAATAGGTCAAACATCATTGTTATGCAAGAAGTGCTAAATATAATTAAATAAAAACTGAAGGAAAAGATTATTAATATTTCTTATAAATATTTTCTGACCTTACACAGGTTATTATTGTCATTAAAAATAATATTATTATTATCATTATTATTTTTGTTGTAATTGATTCTTGACTATTGACACATCTAAGGGATGCAAATTTGGAAATTCTAAAATATCAAGATTTTAATTATAATTTTGTTGCAGTTCAACAAAGTCTTGCCTATCTACCATTTATCAAGAAAATGGGAGAATACTTTTTTTTCAAAGCTTAAACTGATGTTCTTATATCAAATAAAGCAGCTTTTAAATGTCTGTAGTCTTTTTACCAGTCATCTGATTTTCATTCAGCATCGATTGGTTCTCTCATATTGACCTTTGGTTTGGTGGTGGTAGACAAGTGTCACAAGGTGCTTTACTCCAAAGATTGAAAAGATCTCTTCATTTTATCTACTACTGAATTTCTTTCCCTAATCAGTTATAATTTTCTCTAGAGGGATCAAAATGTAGTACTATACAGTACATCACTAACAGATCAGTTGATTTTGAAGGCAATGGAAATTACTATGAATTTGGACCATAAGTTATTTTGTAAAAGTAATGATGTAACTACTATTGCCTCCTTGGTATTCTTTGAAGAGGCCTACCAAGTCAGGTGAGGTAAAGATATTTTAATTGTTGTGGAATTGATTGGTGTATGTGGTCAAAACTCCTTAAAACATTCAAAATCGGGGCCGCCGTGGTACAGTGGATCCGTGCGTGCTTTGGGATCCGAGGGGTCTCCAAGCGCACGGGTTCGAATCCTGTCTACGGTCTGAGTGTAGGTTGGGCTTCCTCACTCGGGGCAACGGTTTCCTAGCGGGTGGGCTTTGAAATAGGAGGTGCCCTTAATAAGTATTCCTTTAGCCCATAAATTCCCGTGAAAAGCCCACATGGTTTAAAAAAAAAAAAATCTAAAAAATATCCACAGAACATACCCTAAGGAAAAGGACTGAAAACACACCCAAAGAGAGAGAGAGAGAGAGAGAGCATGTTATATATAATGAGTGTTTATATGGAAGCGTGGTGGTAAAGTGTCAGTGATAATTAGAATGATAATGATGATAATAATAATAATAATAAAATATATACATATAATAATATATATACATACATATATATATATATATATATATATATATATATATATATATATATATATATATATATAGAGAGAGAGAGAGAGAGAGTACGTACTACAGGCCTAAATATATATGCTATACTTAGGTTTATATTGCCTCAATAGGAACAAATTATGTGAAAAGAAATTGTTGTGATATAAAAAAGAATTTTTAATTGAATAAATTTCAATTGAATATTTTGTTGTTATTTTTTTCCGTCACTTTCTCAGGGCCGCGACGAGGCACAGCTGTAGCCTGGCAGGACTGGAGAGTGCGAGGCTCCAGATTGAGGCCGACCTAGGATGTACTGAGCCTCTCACGAGTGACTGCATCCTCGTCATGTGTTGTGTGACTCAAACACCCCCGGAGTGAAGGAAACCAGGAAGGGGGAAGGGCGAGACAAGGTGCCATCTGGTGCCCTGTGTGTTGGTGGTGGTTCTGGCACCTTGACCCTGGCTGGCCCTGAGAGACTTTCTCAGGTGTATTTTATCACAATGGCGTACAAACTTGGTCTTGATGGTCAGGTAAAGGATCTGAAATTGGGGGAGACCTTCAATAAGAGTTATAAGGATGGAGCATTCCACACCATTCGCTGTGAGTACCAAGCTCTTACTCTGGAGGTTTCAGAAGTGCCCTTCAGGGTCTGCTGGAGAAAGTGCTTTTTTTTCCTTCTTCTTCTTCTTCTTCTTTCCTTCTTCTTTTCTTGAGAAGATACCACCCTACTGATACTGAAGCTCTGGTAAGTTATATCTGCCCCTCTCTCTCTCTCTCTCTCTCTCTCTCTCTCTCTCTCTCTCAAAATTTCTCGACTGTATCTCAACCTTTTTCATTTAGGTATTTATTTTTTCTTATTCTCTTTATGGGAGAAATCACACACACACACACACACACACACACACACACACACACACACACACACACACACACACACAAATCTGATTAACTTATAAAACAATAAGAAAATGCACCACCAAGAAAAAAGAAAAGCTTCATAGTTCTGAAGCAAATAGCAGTACAAGTTTTAATGCCAAAGAAATAAAACTTCACTAAAAACAATCATGTTACATAAATATCTGAAATGAGAAGAGGATTTAATTGAGTATATCACAGAGGGAGAAATTGTGGTTCAAGTTAGAATTACCAATAGTTAGTTAATTGCTATTTTGGCATGAGGGAGCAATTCATATTTCTTTCAAAATTCTACCAGTTTTTATATTGTACTCCTGAATTTACACGTGTTATAGGTTTCTGGTTCGTTACCAAGCCACCGATAATTTTCCCAAAATTTGGTCAAGGAGGATTTAAGATAAGTGTAATAGTGAAAAAGAGAAAGGAAGACGAACCCAGTGATAAAAAGCAGTCTGAGTGAAAGGCAAACTATTTCTGCAGAAGTATAAGTGAACTAATGCTTAATCTACCAACTACAGCTCCTTTCTGGCTCCAGCTTGCATACAGGAAAGACCTCCCTGCTGTGTTAAGTAACGTTGTCTTCCTAGTGCTCCGAACAATCCAGTAGACACAGGAAGTGGGCATGGAGGGCATAAACACAATGGCAGTTGGACATGAGAAGTGATGAGCCTTCTATCTACCCAAGTACATCTAATGACAAAAATAAGGACTTGCAGAAGCAGTAGTCATGGCAGCAGCTAAACCCCCAGACATGGTCTTAACCATCACTGTCTCGTTTAGCCTCTTGATCATCTGCTGGGGTGATAGCCACTACCTCCTGCCTCTGAGATACCACTGCCAGCTCATGGAGCCGCTTCATTCTCACTGTTGGAGTGACACCCACCATCTGCTTGTAGGATACCACTTTTGCCTCATGGGGACCACTTGACACATGCCATCTCTTTGTGGAATGCCAAAACCAGCTTGGTATCAAGGATCCAAGTGCATCTCTCCACCCATCATTTGCCAACTCACAGTGAAGCAATAGCAGGATTCCCACATTTCCTGCTAGGTTAGTTGTTCTCCCGTTCCTGGTCGCCATCCAGGTGGGGAGGAAGGGAATAGTTAGGTAGGGTCATACCTATTTGACAAACTGGCATGTAAGGCTAGTGCCAGGTTATAAGTGTGTACCTAAAGTTAGGCAGACACACGATGGCTAAGTATCTATCAGTACAAACCTATATTTAACTAGAAAGAATATTTAGCCAGAATATGGATGTAATGTCCACCAGGATGATAGATGATTGAAAAGGAGCTAGAGTTTCACTTAAAAAAAAAAAAAAAAAAGAGCAGATATGTTGGTTGGCCACTTGTTAAAACTTGTCTGACCTGCTTGTCAAGCATATTGATATCAGTTTTGTTTTGAGTGTGTCCATCCAATCCAGATACTCATCCACTCATCATGGTAGATTGTTAGTTTAGATAGTTAGTTAGCTTCTGTGGCCCAGGGATCAGTGTATTATATATAGATCATTTGTCAACCATTAAATATTCTCAGTTAAGTGAATAAAGTTAGAAGATAAAAGTGTATTTGCGCCACCATCAGTAGTTGTTCAGTGAAGTTTTTTCATATCCTCACAAATTTTCTGTGCATTGCTGTGCATTTTTCTCTCTCTTTCTCTCCCTGGCTATCCTGTTAAGTTTTCTGTTACCATTACTTTGTCTTACAATATTAATTATCATCTGCAGTTTCACCAACCATACTTATTTGCAGGAAGTAAATAGTGTAATATCCCTTGGTAATTCTAGAAGGCACTAGCCAAGCTCATTAACAGAGTTAGAAATTCCAAGAAGGATAAAGATAAATTTTATTGGCAAAAGAAAAAAAATCCCATGGTCCTTGGTCTTCAAAGTATGAAGTTTGTGTCAGAAAAAGAACATCCCACTAACATGTACATTATGTAATAGTATAAATGTTATTTTGCATAATAGGCTTCCATTGGTGTTTCACTTTTTATTTGCAAGTCAAGTATTTAAATGATACAGACAATTATTCCACTTGATCAGAAAGGAAAAAAAAAAATGCAATATCACATGAGCTGCTTCATATAAGACTTTGTGACCCCTTCAACAAATAGACATACTTGTTGTCCTCCACAGATGACTTCAAACCAGCCAGTGTTGACAAACAGAAGATGGGAACAGTAGAGGTGGAAGGCAACCACCAGGTGACAGTAACAGTGCCTCATGTGGAGGGTTCTGGTACCAATCAGACAGTGTTCAAGGGGAACCATAAGCCTGTTGCCAAGGAGTGTATCCTAATTATTGATCATGTCACAGGAGAGATTGTGCTGGAGCGCATTTCTCAGGCTATTAGTGTTAAGACAACAAGGTATGTGGAACCATACTAAATTCTGGGTGATGAGCCATTTTTTTGTAGGGATTGATAAAAGTGCTAGTGTGCCATATACCACTGCTTTATTCACTTTGTAGATCAAGCTCAGGATGTGTTACATGAAGATCTTTACACCTTAATTTTCTTCATCAGACCTGAGGGAAGTAGTAGAATTCCAGCCCAACGTCCCACAACACCTTTGGATCCTCCTTCACGGAAAAATTCCCCACCCCCAAAGTGTTCCCCCTCTCACCCACCGTCACGGGGCTCTGCAAATCCCCTGCCACGACCATCCCCCTCCCATGGCAAGCATTCCCCATCAGCCAAAACTTCACCTCATGCAAGATCACCTGCATCTAGCAAAAGCCCTAACTATTCAATGCCTAGTCTGTCGGAGTTGAATAGTGATTGCCCGGACAGAAAGGTAACTACATATCCGTTATTTCTTTTTCAACAAAAACATGCCTACAACATAAGCCATTTAATTTTGCTATCAGTACCCTAAGATGGTGATGTTGCTAGGACTGATCAAGAGGGTATATTCCAGATATTTCCATCATATTAAGTGTGTGCAAGTAAAGAAATTAAAATCATTCAACTGAAAATGCAGGAACTCCTTGCAAATTATATATTCTTAGTATTCTCTGGTATTTTCTAATTAAACCAAATATATTTGCATTCTTGAGATTTGCATCCATTTCCTGCCTTATTAATTTTATGCTCTACTTGACTTTATTTCATCCTGGGCAACATGCATCACTACATATTAGTTATGGAACTTTGTCCTTTTCAAGCAGCCTATGTTTGATAATTGGATTCATTCTTATACCAGCTGCCATCCTTGTATACTTAATTATTTATATTAACTGAATCCTATTCCATTATCTGCCATCAGTATTCACTACTCTTAAACTTAAACCTCTACCAAATATTCTTACATTTTGTCTTACAACACTAACCACGTCATTAAATAACCAACAAGACAGTGTACATCCATATTGAAAAATTAATTGAATTACCAATTTACCTATTTATTTATTTTACTTTAACAGGAAGTTTCTGAGTCTTCAAGTGATTCAGATTCCAACAGTAGTTCCTCATCAGGTAGTGATTCAGATTCTGATTCTGAGCCTGAACAAGATACAGTCTCCAAGAAAACTAATGGTCATGGTGAGTACCTCATTACTATTATTGCTATGTTTCTTGTCCTTCACATTATCATCAAATATGAGAGTAAAAGTATGCAAATAAAATATCTTAAAAATTGTATTTTAAAAACTATACATATCAAGAAAATAACCGTCATGCTGTACATGTGATGTGTTTCATCTTCATTGTTGGCTTCAGATACAACACTTAACACATTTTTTCTCTCTTGGCTTCTTTGCTCATGGTTAAATGTTCTGTTTCAGGTACCATTGCAGGTAGAGACAACATGCATAATGGAAGTGATCTTAATGATGACTTAGAATTGTCTTCTGAAGACAGTGACTGATAGAAAAGTTCATGAGTGCTGTTGTCTTGGTGTTCACTCATATACTGTCACATGAGCCTTCTTTATATTAAAATTCAGATCAAGCTATGCTCATCTAGTTTAGAATAAAGTCAATAAATCAGATTTTTCAGAATCACAGTTATTTTTTAGCTCAATATTAAAAAGCTATTATCAGACACATTATGAATATGATTACTACAGGAAATCCATCTGAATGTCACACACACACACACACACACACACACACACACACACACACACAATATTCTGGTAAATGTTTTTATGACATTGGTGAAATTTTATTTCCTTGATTTAGAAAACATAATTTCCTGTGCCTCTTAAAATAAAATATTATTAAGGTTCAGGAATCAAGTTACCAAAGTAGCAACAAACACAGATTGATTCAATGATGTTCTAGTGATAAGAGGAATTGGGATTAGAATACCATTTTCAGTATCAGTTTTTCATGAAGTGCATGTTTCTCCTACTCAGTCAAATAGAAGGGGGAACTTTCAATTATAACAAAGACCTCCAAAGAAGTGACTGTTTTAAGGTCACTTTGGGAGTGTTCATACAGTCATCTCAGTAGTAGTTGTTCTTACTGATGACTTAATAATAAAATAAAGAAAATTTTTATTTTTTTTTTATTTTTAACCTTTTCACTGTAGCAGAGGTTAAGAAAACTGCTACTGTATTCCCTGTATAGCATAAGCAAGGACAAACCAGGATGGAACAAGGGGCCTAAGAAGCACTTTCTCTGTAATGTATACTATGAAAAGACAGTTTTGCAGTACACAGCTACTTGTGTATTTATGAACATTAACCTAGAAAATCCAAGGAAATCTTCCATAATGTATAATGTATCAAGTTCATAGTTACATGTTTTTTTTTTATTAGTTTCAAAAGCACAACATAAAATGTGCTATGAATAATTTAGTTAGTGCTAAGATGAAAGATCAAGAAAGAATCAACAAACAAGTCATTACACCTATGCTCTCTCTCTCTCTCTCTCTCTCTCTCTCTCTCTCTCTCTCTCTCTCTCTCTCTCTCTCTCTCTCTTTGGGGAAAACAAAGTACAAGAAGAAGATGCATCTTTGTTGGTTACTCTATCCATCATCCCTCACTCCATCTCATCACAGCCATGAGGAAAGGTTACTGTGCACTGTGGGATCACAGCTACCATTCAATCAGAACTTAAGTTTCCCACAAAAAATTATGATGAAAATTAATGAAAATAATAATGATGAATAAGAAAAATTAAAACAGCTACATTACAAAAAACTTGCATAAAAATTTTTCTGATCAATGTAGTCTACAGCATCGAAGAATAAAAGTAAAGTATTGTCACTAGCATGTCTATTCATAAATTTTTTGATTCCTGTCAAAGAATACTGAAGTGTTCATCTCACCTAAATGTTTTTGAATTATGTGAAGTATAGGATAATATTCTAATATACCATTAGTGTATATCATGTATATTTCAATGATCATTACTTGTAAGTTTATATATATTTTCAATCGTTACTGCTAACTACACTTTTCTTTCCTTCCCATCGATACAACTTCAATGACTCCTGAGCAACTTTAATTTTGAGTTTAATGTTGCGTTGTCTCCTCTGACTGGGTGTGGTGTTCATAAAGGTTACACGCATACTTCAGCATTTCATCCACAAACCTCTTATGATGCATATCAGTAACTCGCACCAAACTTCCTGTTGTGTCCTGCAAAACAAGAACAGTTATTACAATTAAATAGTGAAAATAGAGTAGATCTGCCATTTTCACAGTATGTAAATGTAAAAAAAACACCAGAAAAGGATGTTCTGCCACAGTTCCTGTTTACCTCTTGTGTCTACTTTTAGTGCTCATTCATGAATAATCGAAATCATTGTCATCAGCTCTTGCAGACAGCAGCTTTTCTCCATCTTCTATGAGTTGTGTGTTAAATTCTTTCTACAAATTCCTCAATTTCACTTTCTAATCTTTAGTCTGATCTGTACCAACTATGTAATGGAGAGCAAGTTAATTCATCTTGTACATAAAGTTTTCTATTTTTAACAGTCCTTATGATTGATGTTATCTTTCATTTTTAAGAATATTTTCTGTGTTCTCTTTGTTATTCATCTACTTGCTTCTGCATGTTGATATGCCAGTTGCTCCTTTAAGGAGGTATACTGGTGTTGATCACTTACCTTAAACATAAGATCTTTATGTGAGAAATATGTGTAGAATAGTCTGAAGAATGAGCGGGAATGTCCAAACATCTTAGATGCCTTCAAAAATAGATGGCGCATGTTCTCCTTCCTTGCTCTTGATTCAGACTGGCGAGTCACAAGCTTGAAAGTGGAAAGTTTAATTACATATATCTAAAACCTACTTTGCTTAGTGCAATTTGATTCTTGAATCTTTAGAAATTCATTGTTAAGAATTTGAAAAACAATTTGATGATGATCTCAAGCTGAAGGACCTTACCATGTTGCCTGGTATTCTTCCTAGGTTACATTCTTGAACACTCCAGCTACTGAGAGACATAACTTGAGCTTCACAGAGAAGCTCAAAATTTTCTGGATTAAGGTCTTTGATGTCATCATCCCAGTTACCTGTTACAAAATCAAAGCTTTATATATGCAGCAGTTCATATTGAAATTATAATATACATATTTCAATAATAATGGTAATTCTTATATAAAAGTATATACAGGTGAGACAAGGAGATGAAGGAATTGTCAACAGAGTGCTGATTTATTAAATGGACTATGTCCTACAATGCAACAGGAAGATCGTTGAATGTCGGACTTGAACATTGTCTGCAGAAGGTTCAAGTTTACTACTCTTTATCTGATCAGGTTACATGGAAAATTAATGAATCTATGAAGGTGTCACAAAGGTATAGCAAGAGTAAATCATTCTGTTGTCAGCTACTAATGCAGACTGATATACTTGCCCAACTGACCGACCCACTTGCTTTCCACCTTTGATACCTACTGAATATGTACTGATTTGACTTTAGTCATAAAGAATGTTAGCATATATGTGTGTGTGTGGGAAAGGGATGGCAGGTTCTTTTCCTTTTTCTAGGTGATTCTCTCTTTCTCTCTCTCTCTCTCTCTCTCTCTCTCTCTCTCTCTCTCTCTCTCTCTCTCTCTCTCTCTCTCTCTCTCTCTCTCTCTCTCTCTCTCTCTCTCTCTCTCTCTCTCTCTCTCTATGCAAGAGGGAATGCTGCCAAGGGCAACAAAATGTTAGAAAAAAAAAAAAAAAAAAAAAAAAAAAAAAAGGCTCACTGAAACTGCAGGTTCCCTAAGAGGTCTAGAGTCATCCAAAAGCAAGGAACAAATGTCTCAACACCTCTCTCTTAAAAGAAGTTAAGTCATAGGAAGATGGAAGTACAGAAGCAGGTAAGGAGTTTCAGAGTTTACCAGTGAAAGGTATAAATTATTGGGAGTACTGATTAATTCATATATTAGAGGGTTGGACAGAATAGGGATAAGAGGAAGAAGAAAGTCTTGTGCAGTAAGGCTGCAGGAGGAGGAGAGGCATGCAGTTAGCAAGATCAGTAGAGCAGTTAACATGAAAAGAGCAATAAAAGATAGAAAGAGATGCAACATTTCAGCATTAAGAAAAAGGGTGAAGATAGTCCGTCAGAGAAGGGAGTTGATGAGATGAATATCAGCCTAGTTACAAAATAAATATGGTGGTGTTATGTAAGATAAACAATACATAATTTATACACCAGGGGTGCGGAGTCGGATTTTCAAAAGTCCGACTACGACTCCGACTCCAGGAAATTTGAAGGTTGCGACTCCGACTCCGATTTTTTTTTTTTTTTTTTTTTTTTTTTTTTACAGTACAACGATATAGTCTATTTTTTTTTACATGAGGGATGGAAGCCAAGGGAAAAGATTAAGCAAAAAGCCCGCTAGTTGCCACACCCAAAAAAGACGAAAGTTAAGAGAATCAATACTTACATATTTTTGAGTCAATCCATAAAAGTGTACTTGACGATTATATAATTATCATAAATTAATAAAAATTATCTTTATATGTAGTGCTTGATTGGATACATCCTCCACAATTTGTAGGAATCTCCAATCTCCATGAAGTGGAATCTTTACCCAAAAATTTATCACATAAAGGAGTCGGAGTCGCTCATATTTTTACCGACTCCGACTCCGACTCTGACTCTGACTCCAATTCCGACTCCGGCCAAAAGTAGCCGACTCCTTGACTCCTCGACACCGACTCCACACCCCTGTTATACACACAATATATATATACTAGTATACTAACCATCATTCACAGCATCAAGCTTTACAAAGGCAACATCTCTCCTTGATCCCATCAGGCATTTTATTGCATCAGTGATGGTTGAGAACAGGGCTCCATCATGAAGGCACTCATTTAATTCCTCATCTATGTAATTGATTAGATTTGCATCTGTAAATAATTAAAAATTAGGTTTTAAAAGGAATTGCCAATCAAGAGAAGCAATATTTTATATATATATATATATATATATATATATATATATATATATATATATATATATATATATATATATATATATATATATATATATATATATATATATATATATATATATATATATATATATATATATATATATATATATATATATATATATATATATATATATATATATATATATATATATATATATATATATATATATATATATATATATATATATATATATATATATATATATATATATATATATATATATATATATATATATATATATATATATATATATATATATATATATATATACACATACAGAGGTACCTCAAGATACAAAATAGCTTCTGTATATGAAAATTTCATTTTACAAAATGATAGGTGAAGATTTTTTCGCTTCATATTATGAAAAATTACTCAGCATACAAAAGTTATGAAACAAAACTTGAAATAACCATGCGCAGAAAATTTTGAAATTCACACCATTTAGAAATTGAAAAAAAAAAAAAAAAAAAAATTATAATAATAATAATAATTTTAAATGTTTCCTAAAGTTAAGTGTTAATGTTTCCTGCCATTTTCTAGATTTTCTGCCGTTTGCTAGCTTCCTCTGCCGCCACTTTCGTTTTCAGATATCACCTCACTCGAAAGGCAAGGTTCCACATTTTCGTATAATTTTTGTTTTATTATTTTTCATTCATTATTGCATTATATTCTATTATCTACTTCATTTACAGGTATTAATAGTTAAGTTAGGTATATTGAATGATTCAAATGTATTTGGCTCTTATTCCATTCTGGTTTTACCCTTATTATAAAATTTAATGTGGTGTTTTCGTAGGGCTTGGAACAAATTAGGCGATTTACATGTAAAATGTGACTCATTATACGAAAAAATCATGATACAAAAGCCACTCCGGAATGAATTAGTTTTGTATCTCGAGGTACCACTGTGTATATATATATATATATATATATATATATATATATATATATATATATATATATATATATATATATATATATATATATATATATACTACTTTAAATTTTTACAAAAGTTTTCAATGACATAAAAGACAAATAAAAATATTGTTACTTACTAGATCCAGTATTACAAGTTGTTTTTCCTGCAAGATCATAAACACTGTTGATACCTGAACCCTTCTTAACAACTGCAACAAAGTAATACAAATTGCTTTCATCTCTCCCATATGATTCTGCAAGCAAGTCTGCAAGGCTGTGATTGCTGAAAATAAAAATATAACTTGTTATTGCTAGTTTCACCACTTTAATCTAATAAAATTGCTAAAGAATTTATTTCACCACAGCATTTGAACAATGGTCATAGAAAGAAGAAAAATCAACAAGCTCACCTATGGGATGCATAGCGTTTGCTGTTGGTCAAGGTCATGACATCTGATGTACCTAATTTAATCATTTCAAGGCAATCATCAACACTACTTCCTTGTGTGCATTGAAGTTCTGGTGATACACCTCTAAGGTGCAAGAGGGAGGAAAGGTCACTACATTTTTTCCGTTCCTCATCACTGGAAACGCAGAATCTCACAGGTGCCTCAGAAGCACACATCTCCTCTGCCTGAACAATGTCCATTCTACCTGAAAGTTTCAATATATAAATATTTAAATAAGTGAAAAATACCAAAAAGGGGCACAATAACTTTATAATAAAAAATAAAAATAAAAAACAATATTAATAAATTGATAAATAAATAAGTAAATAAGAAGTAGGCATAAAACCTTAACTTCAGTTTCACTGATGTCTGATTTTCTCTTATTAAAAAAATATAAAAATAAACTACATATAATGAATTCCTTTACTTTGCAGCTTAGGAACATTGTCAATAACAGCTGTGATTAGCCATAGTCATATCACAAATTTATTGACACACCTGACCTTAAATGCAAAGATACATCAAAGAGAAAAAAGTGCAGAATGGGAAGATTATGTATATCATAATGAAATAGATTCCTTTGCAAATTAAAATACATAATGGCAGGGGCAGATTTAAGAATTTGGGGGTCCTACACAAAGGCAGGCATGGGGGCCACCCAGCACCTTTTATTCTAGGGATGCACCAATTGTGAAATTCTCGGCCAATTCTGTTTTCTTTATACATCCATAGGGGGCTCCAGACACACTTAATAGGATAACAGTTTCATGGGGCTCAGAAACTCTGGACCCTAGGCAACCGTCTAGTGTTGCCTAATGGTAAGTCTGGCATAGCATAACGGTGATAAACTGAGCCTCTGGCACAAAATATCAGCATGACTTTATCACTAAACACTAAAGCTCTTTGTGTGTTGTATGAGAGCAAGTAAGAACACAGATAGATGGTGAAAAAAACTTTTGCCACTGGAGAATATGAAGTTTTTCCGCAAGAAGTAAATGTCTTTCTTTCTCATTTTCTTCTTCCTATTTCTGAGAAGCCAACATTGTATATGAAATTCAGTCAAGAAAGATAAATTAGCCAGATTTAAGAATATTACTGTCATATACATCTTAGAAGAACTATTCCTAAAACTACTGAAGAAGTAGTCATTAAAGTTTTTTTTTTTTTTAATTAATCTCAAACTTACTTTCTGACAAATATTGTCCTGTTGTTGCATTATCTATGGCAGGGAAAATGTCACTGAAGGTATCATCAATTTCAAGAATGTTGTAGTACCACCGATTATTGGCCAAATTCTCCTCCCCTTTCCTCTTGGCTTGCATCAGTGCCCAGGTTAACTTCTGCACCTTTGCATCACTGAAAAATATCACAAGAAAATTTATAAGGTTTTCAAGAGATACTAACAATCAACCTACTGAATTTTATCATATGCAAACTATGTACATTTAGAGAGAGAGAGAGAGAGAGAGAGAGAGAGAGAGAGAGAGAGAGAGAGAGAGAGAGAGGGAGGAAATTTAAAGAGGAGAGTACCAGAAAAATAGAGACTTAAACTGTCTCCATGTTATCTTGAATGTGCTGACTCCATACCTGGCTCCTCCATGTGTCACAAATGTATCCCAAGGTCGAGCTGCCCAGAAACACGCCTCAGCAGCACCTGAGTTTATGTCCACAACACTGCCATCTCGACACATCAGCCCGTAATCACTCACATTTGCTAAACGATTATCCTGAAATTTTGTCATGAATCATAGCAATCTGATTTTATGTAAAGGACAATAATTTTAACAAAATATATTCAACCATGTTAGTTCATCAATAAGGGAAATACATGTGTAAGCTTTAGCGACAAATTATCACGATAAAACCCATCTGTGTTCATCTCTAACATCCTTTTCAAGATTGAACATGGGAGAAGTAGTGTAAAGCTAAGGTCCAATTTGTACTTACTTCAAAGAATTGTCTGACTACTGAGAGCTTGCTGAAGGCCACATCTCCTCCATTAAAGCATAGGCAGTTTAATGCACCAACATAGCCAGCATAGTCATCATTCCTGTCGCAGGTTCTTCCACTACACATGGAACACATGGCATCATACCGCATCTCTTCAGGAAGAATAAGCAAAGACACTTTGAATCATCTGATTTCTTGCGCACATTATAATATGTTATCTAGAATACATAATTTACAAGGACATCCAGAAAGATCAACACAATTTATGTAAATAATTTTTTTTTCTCTCTCTCTCTCTAAGAATGCCAAAGTTTCTAGACTGCCACAATTTTTGAGATTAACCCACAAGTCCTAAAAAAAATGTTACATGACATGTAGGTTTCATTTCTTGTAGAGCATAAAAGGCAACTAAATGAGGCAGAGGAATTCTTCTCTATATTTTCATTCCCACAATGAACTACCTACCTTTAAGATATGATAAGACATACATCATCAAAAAGTTTACATATTACAGAAAGTTCTTGAACATTTGAGAACCAGCCTGTAGGAAAAGGTGAATGTATTTACACACTAAAATATTTCTTATGATTTCTCAGATGTGATTTTAATCTATTACTTTGTGTCCCATTCAATCTATTTAGTTTTAGTGATGTCCAGGTTTGTGATGCTGATCAGATAGATCTTGAGGCCAATAATTTTTATTGTACTATTTCTTTAGAAGATGGACCTCTCATGCTTGGTGATTTTTTAATATCTATAAAATTTTCAGGTGTATTTTTAGGTCCAAAACTTTAATATATCATACATCAGCATGACTATATCAATTTTCAGATATCTTTAACGAATATACATATACAGCAAATAAGTGTTAATGTGGCTACAACCAATATATAAAATTTAGTTTTGAACTTACTAAGAGCTGCATCCACATCAGGGGTGGTAGCCCATTCTCCTGGGATGCAGGCCCTGTTAAATGTGGCAGCCACACTCTTGATCTCATGCTCCAGTGTTGACTGCAAAGGCTCACATATAGGAAGGATAATGCCTTCACGCTTCAGCTGTGAATATAAAGGAAAATACCGACTATCTGTATATATATTTATGAATATTGCATGTATATTTATAAGACATATGACCATAATAATATCTTTGTTTAGATTTTGATATGACATCAGTAATTTCAGTCTCACCAGGGCAACTGGTATCCGCCATCCAGTAGTTCTACCATAACCAGTGTGGCAAGATTTTTTCCCACGTAGATCAATCATTCTGTGCACAGTAGAGCGACGTACCACTATCACTGCCTTGTATCGAAATTGGTCTGAGAAAAAAAAGAAAAAATTCAACTGTGACAGATTAAGAAAGATTATTTTGATTGTAAGTATGTAGATGGAAAACATTAAAACAACAATAAATATACATAAAATGATAAAATAAAAAATAAAGCTATGGTTAGAAGCTTAGGGTGTCCACCTTGTATTACTACCATTATAAATAAAAAAAAACAAAGAAAAAAATAGTGATGCACCAAGCTTTGTGGTATCTTGATAGAGAAATCAGGAGTTTGCAGCAATCCTTTCACACAGAAATATAAGTTATCTGCAAAAAAGAAAGCCACCTTCCCCAACTGCCAGTCAACCATCACTTCAGTCATTACCATCTTCACATTTACTTTTCAACCTTTTTTTTTTTTCTACACTGCATTCAGCTTCCAGCTTCAGAAACTATCACTTTCCTTTTTACTGAACTCACTTTGAAAACTTTACAATTACCTATAGTCAATTCACCTGTCTCTCATCCAGATCACTTCTAAATCACCCGTCTCTCCAGCAGATAATGAATGAACAAACCTCCACCACAGTATCTCCAAACCCTTTCATATGACAGGTTTCCATTAATGAAAAATAAAATGTAGTGTCTTTATTCAAACAGTCAAGACCATTAATCTCCAAATACAATATCAATTATATTGCTGTATAAATGAACAATTAAGTCCTTATGTAAAGAGAAACCACATGGCAAAGAGCATGACAAATGGCAGACACTGACTGTTAAATATCATATAAGAAAGACTGGATGACCTCACTCATATTGTTCTTTTAGACAGGGTGGAATCAAAAGCTTTTCATATTTTTCAGCCTCTTTCTCATCCCCAGTAGTAGACATCTACCGAAACAATAATTTATTCCCAATGAGGTCTAATAGCACTAGTTCTGTTCTGGACCAGTTTCAGGGGTGCTGTGAACTTTCCATTAAACCTAGTTGTGATCTCGCTGAACGATTCCCTTTGTGTCACACAACTCAAGGGGGCAGTCACAGCTTGCCCTCTAAAGATACCTCTCCTCCTTCATACAAAATTACATGCACTTACTATACACACACACACACACACACACACACACACACACACACACACACACACACACACACACACACACACACCCTTCACTTAAAATTTAAAAAATGGGGACTACACGGAGTCCCCTTCTAGGGAAGGAACCAGAAATGTCCCTAGGTTGGATTGCTCTCTTGGTAGTAACCCAAAATGTCTTGACACCTCCCTCTACTTTTTCTTCATATATTTCTGCAACATTCGCAATCTTATATCTAACTTTCAATCTGTAGAACATCACCTCTTCTCTACTACACCTCATCTTCTTTTCCTCACTGAAACACAGCTGTGTGAGGCAACTGACAGTAGTCCCTTCTCTGTTCCCTAATACTTTCTCTATCCTCATTTTCACTCTAAAGCTGGATGTTGCGTCTATATGCGGAACGACTTCACTTGTTCTCATGCCCAGTCTTGAATCTTCCAAGTTTTTCACCATCTGGCTTCAACTCAATAGTCACTCTCTAACTAAACTTATCTGTGCTGTTTAGATCTCCCCTAACTTCTATGACTATAGTAAATTCTTTGACTATTTAACCCGCTAAGAACAATGGCCGCAAAATTCGCACCCTCCCATTACCGCAATTATCATCAAAAAATCAATTCTTATAAATTACTCTGGAAAAAAATCTGCTGTTAGTAGACATGACAATGCATCATCCTACAAGTTTTTATTGCTCTACTCACTATGGTTGTCTCAGAATAATAACCGATAGTTGGAGAAGATTGTGGTAGCGGCAACTCGGGGGAGGTGCTTTTATGTGTATTCTTACATAATGTAAGGCACTGCTCATGTTTTTATGTGTTTTCACATGTTTTTCGTGTTTTCACTCATATTGGCTGATTATAGTTACGTATGTTTTTATCAGGCGTGGGTGACGATGTTGTCACAATAGCGGGGTCGGGATCTACCTCCAACCTGTGCACTTTGCGTCTTGTCCCGCCTTGTCTATCACTTTTATCACTAAACTTTAGCTTCCTCTTAGCACCAGGAACCATAGTTGTAAATAATAGTTCTGTAAATAAGTAAATACATAAATACGTAAATAATTATCACCGCGACACGACGCTCACGCACCTCACAGAAATTTGCGGGAGACTAGCTGGCTAGAGCGGTGTGCTTCCTGGGAGCCGACAGTACTACCATAGGACTACGTCATGACCAAATATAGCAGCGCTACCAATGCTAGCGCGGTTTTTATTAGCGCTCAAAGTAGCTGCCCCATTTAAGGACTGTCGGAAGTGTGCTATGCAGCCATATTTAAGGCCTGTCAGAGTTTTTGAGTTAACTTCCAAAATGGAGAACATTCTGTCCCTCTATCCTTTTGCTGAAATCTCCATACTTAGAGATTTCAAAATTCACTATCATCTATAGCTTTCCTCTCCCTTCACCGACCATCCTATTGAACTAGCTTTCAACTTTGCTATCCTCCATAACCTAGAACAACTGGTGCAACACCCTACTCATATTTCTAACCATCTTGGAGATAAGCCCAACATTCTTTACCTTTTCCTTACCTCTAATCCTTCTGCTTATGCTGTTACCCTATCTTCTCCGTTGGGCTCCTCTGATCACAATCTCATTTCTGTATCTTGCTCTATTTCTCCAATCCCTCCTCAGGATCCCCAAAAGCAAACGTGCCTCTGGCAATTTGCCTCTGCCAATTAGGGGGACCTGAGGAGGTATTATGCTGGTTTTCACTGGAATGATTACTGTTTTCGTGTCAGAGACCCATCTCTGTGGGCTGAATGCATAACAGAGGTGATAGTGTCTGGCATGGAGGTGTACATTCTTCATTTTCTTCTCAACCTAAACTTTTCTAAACCTCGATTTAACACAGCCTGTTCTCGTGCTATACATGAGAAATTGCCCACAAAAGATACTTGAGCCTTCCATCTCCTGAATCTCACGCACTTTATATTTCTGCCTGGAACCATGCCAAGTCTGTTTTTCAACTAACCAAAACACTTCTCCATAAATAGAAAATGTCAAAATCTTTTAAACTCCAACTACCCTCAAGACTTCTGGCATCTGACCAAAAACATCACCAATAACTTTACTTCTTCATCTTTCCCTCCTTAATTTCATCCTGATGGCACCACTGCCATCTCATCTGTCTCCAAAGCTGAATTCTTCTCTCAAACCTTTGCTAATAACTCCAACTTGGATGATTCTGGGCTTGTCTCTTCCTCTCTTCCTCCCTCTGACTATTTCATACCTTCAATCAAAGTTCTTCGTAATGACATTTTCCATGCTCTCGTTGGCCTAAAACCTTGGAAGGCTAATGGGGTCCTTCCTATTGTTCTCAAAAGTTGTGCTTCCATGCTTGCACCTTTCTTGGCCACATCTTTCAACTATGTCTATCGACTTCTACCTTTCCTTCTTGTTGGAAGTTTGCCTACATTCAGCCTGTTCCTATAAAGGGTGACTGTTCTAATCCTTCAAACTACCACCCTATAGCTTTAATCTCTTGCTTGTCTAAAAGTTTTGAATATATCCTAAACAAGAAGATTCTTAAACATCTGTCACTTCACAATCTTCTATCTGATCGTCAGTATGGCAATCTTCTGGGTTTCCTTACCAAGTCTTGGTCATCCTCTTTTAGAGATTTCAGTGAAACTTTTGCTATTGCATTAGACATATCAAAAGCTTTGGATAGAGTCTGGCACAAAGCTTTGATTTCAAAACTGCCCTTTTACAAGAGCCTTATCAGTCCTTGTATGGGGTACTTTTCGCATATCCGGGGAGTTCCTCTCACAATTTTATTAGATAGGGTGAAATCAAAAGTTTTTTGTCTTAGCTCCCCTCCTTTGACTGACTGTCTTCAGCCTCTTTCTCATGGTTGAAACTGTTCTTCTGATCTTGTTAACTGCACGTCTCCTCTCCTCTCACGGCCTCGCTGCACAAGACATTTTTTTCTCTCACCCCTATTCTGTCCATCTCTCTAATGCTAGAGTTAACCAGTATATTCTCAATTATTCATTGCTTTCTCTGGTAAAACTCTGGAGCTTCCTTCCATACTTTTATATTTCCACTTTCTTATGACTTAACTCATTCAATAAGGAAGTTTCAAGACACTTATGCTGTACTTTTGACTAACTGGCACCTTGATGGCCTTTGCTTAAATTACAATTTTTTTGTTATCCTAGGCCAATTCCCTCTTATATAAAAAAAGATGAAGCACTGTTGGATCAATAGCTTTCTCATGTGTATCATAATAAGCAAAAAAAGTTGTTTGTTTTATACAAGAATGAAGATTTACTATATTTAAAGTTAGGGACTTCTAAATTTAAGATATAGGTAAAATAAATACGTATTTACATGTATTTCTAACGTAGAAACATATCTCAAACATTTTCTCAATGAACTTGAACTAACCTCTAGCATTGTGTGGATCCTTGCTGAAGGCAATGATGCGTAGGTTTGAATTAATGTTGAGGTAACTCCCAGGCAAGATGCTCATATCCGCTTGGCCTTCTATCACTCGTCGCACACAATCCATCCTGTCAGGTGTATATTTATTATATTTTTGTTAAAAATGTACTCTAATATGAAGTTTTTAAAATAAATGGAATGATATTAATTGTACAAAATTTTCAGCTATTTGAAAAAGGATTATTATACCAAATTTTTCTAGTATAGTACAGTATCGGAAAAACATAGCTTAAAATGCACAAGTCATCTCACCTGTCCCTTGCACTGACACACACAAACTGCTCTCCCACTCCCTTCATTGCTTGTGCCATTTCTTTACACTCATTCTCATAGTCCTCCAGGGCACACACACGCACTGTCAAGACAAAAGAAATCAAGGGTCTACACTCAGAGTATGTATGATGCTTTAAGTGACCACACAAAGGTCAGATAACAATGATTTATACCATGATAATACCGGCAGGAACTAGAGACTATAGGTTTGTTGTGCTAAAATATCTTCTATGTCCCACAACAAAGGTCAGTAATTTCAGAAATACTGTTATGACTACCAAAATCCAGGGTGATCACTAGTAAGTAACAAAACAACATGAGAAACTGCTGCATGCATAAAATACCACATAACTAATGTAAAATGATTTGCTTCTGTAATATTTTGTTTATACTTCAATGATATAAAACTTCTTGCTGTTTTTTTTTGTTTTTTGTTTTTCAAGTTCTCGCTTCATATTTTATACTTCGGTTTTGTATGATCAAATCTTTGTTCTCCTGATGTGAATTACAGATTCTTATACATCAACAATTAATAATTATTTCTCACCTTCACAAGTATGCAATTCCTCCAATCTCTTGAAATAATCTTTCTTTCTCTTCCTTTCATCTTGTGTATCTTCACTCAGTGCCTTCAGACCTTTTGCAGAGTCTTTGAATAGCAAATCTGATTTCTTATTATACCTTCCGAATAGTCTGAAAAATAAATTTCCATTAAAACTAAATCAGTAAATACAAGTGCAGTATACAAGAACAGTCTGAAAATCAGTAGTACTTGTTTCCATATATAGTGATACCTTGAGATACGAGTTTAATTTGTTCCGTGATGGAGCTCGTACCTCAAAAAAAATTTTCCCATTGAAATGCACTGAAATGCCATTATTCCATTCCTGCCTTCCCAAAAAAGACCACTCCATATTTTTTTTCTGTGTTTTCAGGTAAGAAAAAGGTATTTACACTCAACCCTCGAAACAACGGACAAATGCGTGCACGACCCTGTCCGTAGATTGCAAAAGTCTGTTCTTTGCAAAAGTACGTAAAAAAATTTATAAAATGTACGTAAAATACTGTGTAATCATTAAGAAATCATTCAAGCAGTATTACAAAGCATTAAGTACAACAAATAACCTGAAATAGATGACATGAGCATGGTCAGTTTAATAAATATTAATAAACAATACAGAAAACGAAGTTCTCACACAGCTTCGCAACACTTGTTCCTTTTTCTAATTTTCGTATTAGTTCAAGCTTAGCAGCCACTGGAAGAGCCTTTCAATTACGCTTCACTGGTTTACTAGGTTTAGGAGGCATTTTGGGTAGGTTAAGCACTCGTGGGAAGGGTACAAATGCATAAAAAAGCTGTGGTAAGCACTGGACAATGTTCACTGTTGGTTGAAAACGTACAGACTGAAGATTAAACATGGCGGCCAACAGCTGATGACGCGACTGACCCGCCACCTACTGGACAATAATTTGCCGGGAACGGACAATTGCGCGCATTTTAATATTCGTCCGTAGATTAAAATGGACTCCAGAATTTGTCCGTAGTTTCCAAAATCCGTTGATGGGAGGTTCGTTGTTTCGAGGGTCGAGTGTATAAAAAAAAATCATTGCACACAAACATAATGAAACATAACAAAAGATAATATATGTATGTATACAGATAAACTACTTTTATAAAGTATATTTATCTAAGAGGGGGAATTCAACAGGACATTACCCAACCACGTTCCCAAGCCTCTCTTGGCACTGTCAATCAGCTGGAGTGTACAAATATAGCCACCCACAGAAGACTGGGTGCTCTAATAATCACAGTAAAACTTGTTGACAATCCTATAAACATTATTCATTGAATAAATGAAGTTTAAGCAGAGAGAGAGAGAGAGAGAGAGAGAGAGAGAGAGAGAGAGAGAGAGAGAGAGAGAGAGAGAGAGAGAGAGGTTTATTTACATTATTCCCCCTCCTCCATGATAAGCGTCACTGAAGGAGGTACGCGGGGATAGAAGAAATTTGTTTTGCCTTTTCAGTTATGTACACATGCATACTTTATCAATGCATGAAAATATATAAGATAACAGCAAAAGTTTATTTAGTGTTCTTACCTTGAGGACATGCATTTTCAGCTAATGGTGATAATAGTGGAGAAGGAGGAGGAGGGAGGGAGGAAAGAATGCAGGCACCATTCACATGTAAACATTAAACATGAATTAAAACTGCACTTTTTTTAGATAAAAAAAATTAATAAATGATGTGAAAATGATGAAAGAAAAATCACAGTGCATGAGATCCACAGGAAACATGTAGATATTAGCTGAGCTGAGGCTGGAGCGACGCGCCAAGCTGACGACAATAGTAGCAGCATCCCCAAGTATGAGTCGTATCTCAATATTTTGCTTATATCTCAAAATAAAAAAATTACCAAATCGTAGCTCATATCTCAAAAAAATAATATCTCAGGCAGCTCGTATCTCAAGGTACCACTGTACTATAGCAATTCATAGTTAGAGAGCAATGACACACACAATTAACACACACCTAAATGTTTGGAGTCCAGGGGATGTTTTACCAAATACTTGTGACACTCCCAGCAGTGCTTGCCGGACCATTTTCTTTCGGTCATCAGACATTCTCCTCGAGACAACCTATAGATATAAAGACTTACCTTATTATTGGCACTATAATCAGTCATGGTTAGCATCACACTTCTTACTCTACAATATCTATCATGTCTTAAGTTTTTCAATAGAAAGGTATAGATATGTATATAAAAATCACACACACACACACGTGGGCACAATGGTCAGGAACAGACGCATGGAACAACGCTCCCGCAATCAGCTGATCTCCAAAGGTTGTGAGTTTACAGAGGCCTGGGCAATTATGTGTCTTGTGTAGCAATAGTCTCCAGGATTTACACTGAGAGGCATCATGAGTCAGAAAGAACTTACACCCATATGCAAGTATGGAAATAGGGAAAGAGTACAAGGAGAGGATGATCATGTTGACGAGGGAGAGAGTAGATTTGAAGGATTCGATGAGAAAACAACTACCCTCCATAGGCGAGTTTTAACTTTGGAGAAAAAATTAGACAACTGGATAAGGGAGAGCATGAGAAGTAAAGAGAATGATGAACAGGAGAAAGAGTTTCTGAACTTGAAAGAAAGGATAAAAAAGTGGAAGAAAACGAGGCTAGGCTAAGGGCTGAGAACGCGGAACTGAGAAATGAACTAACCAAGTACAAGCAACAGATGGAGGAAGGACTCGTTAAAGTAGAGAAAGAAAAAGAGGACCTGAAAGATCTAGTTAACAAAGAAGAGGAAAAAGTACAGGATGTGATTCAGAAAGAAGTACAGGCATGGAGAGTCCAGGAGAAGAAAGACAAAGATCATTTTCAGGAAGTGATCCAGGAACAACTAAAAGTAAGAGACGAGAACATGGCAAACAAAATGATAGGAGTCCTTAAGGAAAAAGAAAACATAGTAAGGGAAATTGCAGAAAAGAAAAAGTGTAATCATATTTGGAATGAAAGAAAAAATGTAAAATATAGGCCAAGACAGGAAAAAGAAGAATTGAAATTAATCAAGGACCTACTAAAAAATCTAAACAGCAAAGATAGGCAGAACCTAGAGGAGGAAGTAGAGGAAATACATAGAATGGGACCTTACCAAGATGGAACAACAAGGCCAATAAAGATACTACTAAAATCACAAGCAGCAACAGAAGAGGTATTATACAGAACTACAAAACTCTGGGAAACGGAAGGCTGCAAGGATATATATATATATATATATATATATATATATATATATATATATATATATATATATATATATATATATATATATATATAAATAGAAATGAGGAAGAAAGGAAGAGATACAATGAACTGGCAGCAGTAAGGAAAAAAAATAATGAAAGGTCAGAGGAGGAGAAAAGGCATTTTTGGAAAATTCTAGGAGACAGGATAAGGAAATGGTATATAAGAGAGAAGGAAGAGGAAACAGTGGAGCAAGTTTAACTAAAAGTGATAAGGGCAAGAAACTAAAAATGATGTATACGAACATTGACGGGGTTCTATCAAGTAAATTAGAAATAAAAGATTACATAAAGAAAGAAGAACCGGATATTGTATGCCTGGCTGAAACAAAATTGAATGAGACAATCAAAATAGACATAGATAATAGATATAATGTATGGAGGAAAGACAGAGGGGGTAAAGCAGGAGGAGGAGTTATGATAATATTAAGGAAAGAGTTGGTGGTAAACCAAGTGGAATATGGGGAAGGAGAAGCGGGAGTATTGTATATTAAGATGCATATTAATAAAAAAAGAGATAAAAATCATTGGAACATATGTGCCACCGAAAACAAATTCATGGACCAATGAAGAATATAAAGACATGATAGAAGACACAATAAGGAGTCTAACGAGTCATCAGAGAAAGGAAAAAAGTGTTATTAGTAGGAGACTTCAACTGTAAAGAAGTGGACTGGGAAAATTATGAAAGTGGTATGGGAGAAGAAACCTGCGGATAAAGATTCTTGAACCTAATGATAGACAATATGATGGACCAGAGAGTAAAGGAAAGCACAAGATTCAGAGGAAACGACGAGCCGGCAAGGTTGGACCTGGTTTTTACAAAGGGTATACAAATGAACGATGATATAAGATATACGTAAGTGCCCATTGGGAAAGAGTGACCATGTAATTTTAGAAATGGATATAGAAGAGGGAAAAGAAGATAGAGACGAATCATACAAAGAAGACCGACTAAATTACAGAAAGGCTGATATTGAGAATCTCAAGAACTATTTCAAATACGTTAACTGGGAGGAGATGGAAAACACTGAGGGGGTGCAGAAGAAATATAACTTATTTTTGGAAATATACAGAACAGGAGTCAGGGAATATGTCCCGAAATATAGACCTAAAGAAGAAGGAAAAAAAGATTGGTTTAACGCAAGGTGTGCCAGGGCAAAGGAGAAAAGAGATGGAGCATGGAAAAGGTGGAGGAGAAATAGAAATGCAGTAAATAAGGAAAACTTCAAGACAGCGAGAAATGAATATGTTAAAGTGAGGAAGGAAGAGGAGAGGAACTATGAAAGGGACATTGTCGAAAAATGCAAGGAGCAACCAAAATTGTTCTACAGATTCATCAATGGAAAAATACGACAAAAGAAACAATTGAAAGGTTAAAAGGAGAGAATGGGATGGTGGAAGACGTCTAAAGTATGGCAGAACTGTTAAATTGTAAATTTCAAGAGGTCTTTAGTAAGGAGTCCAAATTTGAAAGGCCACAGGGTAATAGAGACCATCTATATGAAAGAGATTAAAGTAACCAAGCTTGAAATAAAAGAGTTAATGAAGGAACTGGATGAAGAAAAGGCAATGGGACCGGATGAAGTCTCAGGCAGAATACTAAAAGAATGTAGGGAAGAACTAGCAAGTCCTATATACAACATCATAAAATGCTCAATAGAAAATGGAACAGTACCAGTAGAATGGAAAAGAGCTGAGGTGGTTCCCATATATAAGAGCGGAAGGAAGGAAGAACCTTTAAATTACAGACCGGTATCACTAACTAGTGTAATATGCAAGATGTGTGAAAGAGTAATAAAGAAACAATGGATCGAGTTCCTTGAAGACAACAAATTATTATCAAATAGCCAATTTGGTTTTAGAAAAGGGCGGTCGTGTGTAACAAATTTACTGAGTTTCTACTCTAGAATAGTTGACAGAGTACAAGAGAGAGAGGATGGGTTGATTGTATTTATTTGGATTTAAAAAGGCATTTGATAAAGTGCCACATGCAAGGTTACTGTGGAAGTTAGAGGAGAAGGGTGGCTTAAAAGGAAGCACATTGAAATGGATGGAAAATTACTTGAGGGGGAGAGAAATAAGGACGGTAGTCAAAGATATGAAGTCCGAGTGGAGAGCAGTAGAAAGCGGAGTGCCACAGGGGTCAGTACTGGCGCCAATACTTTTCCTCATATATATAAATGACATGCCAGAAGGAGTGAACAGCTACATAAATCTGTTGACGATGCGAAACTGTGCAAAAAAGAGGATTGTGAAATACTGCAGGAAGACCTAAATAAGATCTGGGAATGGAGTAAAAAGTGGGAGATGGAATTCAATGTGGACAAAAGCCATGTCATGGAAATGGGAAAGAGTGAAAGACGACCAGTGGGAATCTACAAGATGGGAGATGGAGTAGAACTGGAGAAAGTAAAAATAGGAAAAGGACTTGGGGTGACGATGGAAGAAAACAATCAACCAGTAAGCCATATAGATAAAATCTTCAGAGAGACATATAATTTGCTAAGGAATATTGAATTAGCATTTCACTACATGGACAAAGAAATGATGAAGAAATTGATAAGTACTATAATAAGACCCAGATTGGAATATGCAGGGGTAGTGTGGACCCCATAAAAGAAACACATAAAGAAGCTGGAGAGACTACAAAAAATGGCTACAAGAATGGTTCCAGAATTTGAAGGGATGACATATGAGGAGAGACTAAAGGCTATGGATCTACCAACTCTGGAACAGAGAAGGGAGAGAGGGGATCTGATACAAGTTTATAAATTGATCAACGGAATGGACCAAGTGGATAATGAGAAACTGCTCCTGAGAGAAGAATATGACAGTCGAAGCACAAGATCGCATAGTAAAAAGCTGAGGAAAGGAAGATGTCTAAGAGATATAAAAAAATATAGTTTCCCGCAAAGATGTGTTGAGACGTGGAACAGTCTGAGTGAAGAAGTGGTGACAGCAACGAGTGTGCATAGTTTTAAAGAAAAATTGGATAAAGAAAATCAAGTTACGCAGCTGATTTAGTTCTGTGATGCGGCCACTAGGTATGACCAGGTGTCCCCATGGAGACGGGGCACACATGTACTGTACAGTTTAATTCAGTAATCATGTTTATCTTATCCAATTTTTACATTACACGATCCCTTCAGGAATATACCCTCACATAATCTGAGAAATCGCCTCGCCTACCCTATGGCACCACTCCAGGTGGTCACGCCTCTAAAGTCTCCATGCAGGTCCCAGCAAGAGCGTAAAAGCCCAGGCCCTGTAAAACTACAACTAGGTACATCTGGTGTGATTCCTGTGGAGGGCTGTGGCTCACAAATACTTGCACTCTCACTAGCTTCCTTATTTTCACCACTAATAAGCCACTTTAGTGGCATTATAAGTTTCTAAATGAAAAACTACCAACAGAAAACAGAAGAATGTTATTTTCTCACAACTGCAGCAAGACTAGGGATGCACACCGGTATCCAATATACCGGAATGCTGGTATTTTGCTTCAGTATTACCAGTAATACTGGTATCAGAACGGGACAATGGTGGCTGCAAGAAGGGAGAGGCTAAAGCTTTATTTACAACCATGTGTGCAACCATTCAATTACCAGATATTTTCACCACTAATAAGCTTTTGGTGTTAATGTAAGTTTATAAATGAAAAACTACAGACAGAATGCAGGAGAATGTTATTCTGATGCTTGCAGCAGAGGAGGGAGGGACCAGGGAGCCTTTGTTTACAACCATGTGTGTGGTTGAAGACAATATAATATATATATATATATATATATATATATATATATATATATATATATATATATATATATATATATATATATATATATATATATATTACTAGACAAAAGAGTGGTTTTCTGTGCTGTCCTGTTCTGTGGCAGGCCTCTGGATTTACATGACTTGGGTGTTTAGTAGTGCTTTATTTGCCACACTATGTCAAAATCTAGGGATTTAATGAGTGAGAGAACTGCTTAAGATGTAGAAAAAATAATAAATGCTGAATTATCCATCACCTTCAATGAAACATGACTAAAAGATATATATATATATATATATATATATATATATATATATATATATATATATATATATATATATATATATATATATATATATATATATATATATATATATATATATATATATATATATATATATATATATACAGGCAACTTAACGAAGGGGTTCCGTTCCTAAAAACCCCTTCGTTTAAGCGAATTTTCATTAAGCGAACCAATTATAACAAGTTTAATCCCTGACTTGAGCTTCCATTGAGAGTAAACAAAGCGAGAGTGCATCATAGTACAGTGAAAGGTTTAATGAAAGTAAAAATTGTAAAAATTGTGAAGTTAAACATTTAAGCAGTTTAATTCAAGACTAAGTCATTATAATGTACACTAATGCATATATGTAAGTAACATTATAATGCTGATGATCTTAAATTTATGAAGGGAGGAGAGTGGAGCGGAAAATATGCTAGCTGGCAACCTGTGGAGTGTAAACAAAGGGCGCATCATTCTACCGAATACAAAACTTATGTACCACATTTCTACAAGGCTTTCCATTTTATCTATTGCAGAGTCACGAGTTCAGGTGGTTCTTTTAGCTTGCAAGGAAGATACGGTCTCACCAGCCTTCTTAATAGAGTCTTCTGACTTGAAAATAGTAGAGATAGTAGATAGAGTCAAGATGGTGGAGAGCAATGCTATTAGTTTTCTCGCCTCTCTCGTGTCTGTGAATAATATCCAGCTTCACTTCAAGAGTAAGAGACTTTCTGGTCTTTTTAGCAACACTAGGTGACATTGCAGGGCATTTTGGTGGCATGTAGAGGGAGGGAAGATGAGCTGCTGCTGACACTGTTATTGTTTTGAACTAGGGGAGTGAGTGGTGCGTGTTTTGTCCATGAGAGGCGCTGGTGTATTCAAAAGCCTGTCGGCTTGCGTGATACGGCGGTGCTTTCAAACTTGGAAAAAATTACCTGGATAAAATTTCATTAAAGCGAGTTTGGTGTTCGTTAAACAAGCAGATGGTAGTAAAATGAAACCTTCACTGTTGCGAATTTTGTTGTGTGAACCTTCATTAAGCGGGGTTTGCCTGTGTGTGTGTGTGTGTATATATATATATATATATATATATATATATATATATATATATATATATATATATATATATACACATACACACACACCTAACCCTCCGTTATCGAGTGAAATTGGTGCCTAAAAAACCGTGCGATAGCGGAAAATGCGATAACGGAAGTAAAGAATAAATAGGAAATAAATAAACTGGTGGCTCAACCCAAAAATTTTCCTAAAAAATTTTCCTGTTACCCTAAATCTATTATGATTAATACTGGTGTAGCTTATTAACATTTGACAATCTGAAATGAATGAAATGGTTAATAATATTTGGTAATATATTATTAACCATTATCATGATCATCTTTCTCCCCCTCTAACTCTTCCTCCTCCTCTTACCCCCATCTAAACATTCGTCGCTGTGTGGTTGGGATATGGGTAGTACTACTACTTCTACTACTACTACTACGGATGCGCGATAACAACTTTCCAGATGCGATAAAACTGAATTTTGTAGATTTTCATAAGTGCACAATAACACCTAAACGCGATAACAGAAGGGTGCGATAACGGAGGGCTAGGTGTATATATATATATATATATATATATATATATATATATATATATATATATATATATATATATATATATATATATATGAACACACACACACACACTCTGATACAAGTTTATAAATTGATCAACGGAATGGATGAAGTGGATAATGAGAAACTGATCCTGAGAGATGAATACGACATTCGAAGCATAAGATCGCATAGTAAAAAACTGAGGAAGGGAAGATGTCTGAGACATGTTAAAAAATATAGTTTCCCGCAAAAATGTGTTGAGACTTGGAACAGTTTGAGTGAAGAAGTGGTGTCAGCAACAAGTGTGCATAGTTTTAAAGAAAAAGTGGACAAATATAGATATGGAGACGGGACCACACGAGCGTAAAGCCCAGGCCCTGTAAAACTACAACTAGGTAAATACAACTAGGTAAATACGCACACACTGTAGTCTCAGTCCTACCCGAAGATCGGTCTATGAGCTCTGAACTCACTCCGTAATGGGGAAGACTGGCTGGGTGACCAGCAAATGACCGAGGTGAATTACGCACAGTATATGCACAGTTTGAATAAGTATGTACTATTACTTTCTTACCTCATGTGCAGGTACTAAAGCAAGATTGCAAGTCCGAAATTCACTGACGGCCGCTGTATTGGCACTACCATATAAGGGACATAGAAGCTTGAAATCACCAGACCGCAGTGACATTGCCCATTCTTCATTATTGTTGCCATCTGACAACAGACAAAAAAAAATACATAATAAATGAATAAACAAAACTAAATTAAAATATATATATAAATTAAATTAATAGAATAAAATCAATTAAAGAAACATAAAAATTGACACCATTCAAGCCTGATATGTGAAAATCTATGATTGAACGATATCACTGTGACTTGCCTGTCTCACACTCACTGCAAGAAACACCACAACATGAACAAAACATAGTGAATTTAAACCCCCAAAAAAAACAGTTACACATCACCACAAACAATAAGTATTGATACTAGTAACTTGCTCAATACTGGTCATTGATACTATTGGCATGAGTGAAGAAGAGAGATGCACTTGAGATGCCAATAAGTCAGTTTGTCCCAGCTAATTATTTTCTGTTTACTGATAGGCGTTAAGCATAACATACTTCCTTATTAGCCTGTGCTACTACAATGCAGATCAACATTTGTTGTTGCTGGGTTGTGAGAAAATTTACTGAATATGAATCAAAAACTATTTTAATGTGTTTCAACAAGAGACAAGTCAAGGAGCTAGGGAGAGTAACTGAGGGCATCCCGTGAGGATCATAAGACTTCAAAGGGATAAGGCTAGGGCATTTTCTTTACATTTCAAAGTGCTTTTCCTCTAATTTATAAACTTCCTACAGAACATCCAGCACATCAATGGGTCATGTCAGGTGTGCCTTCACCCTTTCACCAAGGTTAAAATGACTGAGTTATTTTCAAGCACTCACCAGTTTCTTTCCAATCACCTCTATCACACAATCACTCTTCCTTCTTGCACTGTCATTTATCTCATTTGGTGTTCTCTTCACCCACTCCACGAATGTGCTTTTCTGCCATAAATAGAAAATATATAAAAATCCATCACTCACCAGTATTATCTGGAACAGTAGTGTGCTTGACAAATGCCACATCACCACCACCATGTACCAGACACCTGAAGGCACCAGTGTAAGAGTAGAAAGGCTCAGCACCTCCTCTGAGGCACTTGTTTTCACCTTCACCAATGCACAGACTGCAGAGTCTGTCCACATAATGCTTTTGTGCATTGTACATGGTATTATTAGCTCCAGGAGCACAGGACCCACTTGAGAAGAACTCTGCTATGGCATCAACATAGTTACAGTGTTGTGGATTGATGAGACCCAGGTTCAGCAGAGTAGCAACAGGGAGTTTCCATCCTATTGAATGAATACATATTAAAAATACATAAACAATTTATCATAAAATATAATAAATGATGGTAAATTAGTATAAATACCCAATTATCATACTTTTAATTACCTGCATCAACTTTTTAAAAAATTGTCTCAAAATAAATGAGTTCTCCCAACAATTTGATACTACAACTGAGCTAAACTTGATGCCAGTCACTAAAATAACAACTCTAATATGAAAATCAATATCATCATCTGTGAATCTCCATGGGTTTCCAGCTTACCATTATCTTGGTAAAAAAATATAAAAACATCGAAAAAAACACAAACTATAACATGTACATAGTATGATGAAGGATACAAAGTTTTACTTCTGGAAGAGACTCAACATTACACACACAATGAGACACATGGGTCCCATCAGCATTCATAAAACATCTATCAATAACTTTCCTTACAAATATCTACTTTAAGGTTCAATGATTCCTTAATTTTTACCTGCTGTCTTGTCAATGCCTGTGTGACATGATTTGTGACCCCGTAGTTGGCTGAAGGATGTGATGTTGGAATTAGCCTTCACAACAGCCACAGCATAGTATGACGAAGTATGTCTGCCAGTTTTTGTGTCATATACTTCACTCAGTAGCCGTTGAAATCCAAAGTCTCTAAGGAAAGATATACATACATTGTTATGCTCAATGTAGCAACATCTTAGTCTTAACTATAGTGTGCATCTCATCATGTAGCCACACAGGTTCATAACCATAACTATATAACATAACCAACAATTAAACTTTTAAAAGGGTTCACTTGTGACTAAGGCTATGAAACAGTAAGGACAAACTGTATACAAGGCAGATTGATGCACATATGATAGAGACATTTTTCTGTACATAGTACATATTATGTCATTGCATTATTACAAATTTTATTCAAATTTGAATAAAGATACATATAAAACAACTTTGAAATAGTAATTCTATTAGGTAAATAAGTTTGGGTAAGTATGAAATAACAAAAAATAAGAAAAAAGAAATTGCATACTGGATACTCTGAACAACTACAGTGGTACGCTTTTGAGTATGAACAATTTGGATTACAAAAAAAAAATTGGTTTCTTTTTTTTTTTTTTTGCATTGGAGAACGAACTTTGCTTTGGAGTGTGAACAAAAAAACAAACACGGTCAACAAATTGCGCGCAGCACTGCGCGATCAGCTGACTGCATGCTGGGGCACCACACTGCCTCAGTGCCTCAGGAGTGTTGTTTACAATTGTTTTGTTTTTGTTTTGTAGTGCCATGGATAACAATATTAAGTTTTTTTAGTTATTAAGATCACTGCCTAGCATAGCAGCACACATGGTCACGAGACATACAGACATACGTATGGAAGATTCTAGAAGATCCGAGGGAAAGAGAGAGTATCCAGCTCATGAATTAAAAGCCTTAACCCTTATAGCCTGTCCAGCACAATTGTGGCTCGTATGTTAGAGCCCGTCAGGCATGACCATTGTGCTTTTCAGAAGCCGCGCTCCCACAGTCTAGATATATCTTATATCTGGACCGTGCGTGCTCCTTTATGACACACAGTTTGTTTATGCTTGAGGCTATCTATCATATATTGAGGCCTGTCATTGGCCCATTGTTTTCAAGATGGTGGACACTTAGCCAAACACGTATCAGCTTTTACAAGGATATGTTTGTGGAAGCGTGAGGGCGCCAAGCATGAGGATGATGAGAACACATACGTCAGTATGCTGTATTTTATCCTTTTTTATGTATTTCTTGGTGAGATATAAGATATACGTGTATTTCCATGGATAAGTAAGTAGTTCAGAAACATATGATGCATGATAATAGTGGAATTGTTATTTTTATCTCGTTATTGGTTTAGATAAGAGTGATGGAGTCGTCTGAGGAGGATGTGTTGACGCTTGTTTCTGACCACGAAGAAGTTTAAGTTTCATATTACAATTTGCTTACTTCCCTCATGTATTTTCCATAATGAATGCAGTATATCAAAGAAAAACTTATTGGCTTATATAAGAGTGTGTGGTGCTGACTTGATGGAGTCACATGAGAAGGATGTGGTAACGCTTGTTTCTGACCACGAGAAGTTGAATTTTCATTATATTACATTTTGCTTACTTTCCTGCTTTATTTTCCTGTCTTTTATAGTTATAGCATAATAGTAGTAGTAGTATATATATTAATAGTATGCAAAAAATAAGAAATTAGGTGAAAAATACATTTTTTTTGGTCTTGGGAGGTGGTTTGGAACGAATTATGATTTCTTCCATAAGAATACATGTATTTTGATGCTTTGGAGTAAGAACATTTTGGAGTAAGAACAAAATTTTGAACAGATTAAGTTTGTATTCCAAGGCACCACTGTAAATGAAAATAGAGTGGAACTTACTTGGTGAATCGGTACACATCGCCACTGTCCAAAGCAATGACATCAGCATTTCCATAGTAGATATGAGAATACCAGTTCATGCGTTCTTGTACACAGCCAATACCAATCCCACTTCCAGCATCAAAGGCTTGAGTCACCATAGCCAGGTCTTCACACTTAGCCATCTCATCTTCATTGCGAGTACAAAACTTCACTACTTTCTGCCGGCTAGTGTCATCAATCGTGTACCCAGCTGCAGGATAGAATATACTTTAATTCCAAAATCCAATGGTATAATAAAAATATCAATTTCATCCAAAATAATAGGGACAGGTACATAATGCTACTCTGTGGTGCAACTTGGGAATAAACTATAGAAAAAAACAAAAACATAATCCATAAGTCCCTAATTAGGGAAAAGACTCAAAATGGATATTTCAACACAATTTCATCCTATTATGAATATGTATTAAACTTAAGTGTAAGCAAAGAATAATGAAGTGATATGCTTGATAGAAACTAATGTAATGGTCCAAGACAGAATATGGTGAATTAGTCATTTTAATCCAACTCAAGAGGACTTTAAACAGTGCATCAGGTCTTTTTTTTTTTTTTCTTACTAAATCTTTGTTATTCATTATTTGGCCATGATATTTTTATTGAAATTCAAAACCAGTATATAAATAAGTAATGTGGTCCAAAGCTATCCTTAGTCCCTCCTACTTTGATGCAGGCACTAGTGGTCCCCTTTAGAATAGTATTTTTTGTCAAATCTATCTTCTCAAGCAGTTTTTATAGTAGACACATGCCTTACATGTGAAAAAGCCCACTCTGTGGTCTTCCACATAAGTGCCTTTTTCTTTTAATTTGCCTCAATGTCAAGAATGAGTACATTCAAATATAACTTTTTGGAGAGAGACAAAGTACAAAAAAAGAAAAAAAAAATTGCAACAAAAACTGAAAATATTTGTAACGTTAGAATTTCTTATTTTCAAGTCCTTGTTTAATTAGTATTCATACAAAAATGGTGAAAAATCTGAAAATTATTTAAAATAATTCTTATCTGATACTAACAGCATGTGGCAAATTATCATAGCATCACATCATACAAAGCAATATCCATATCTGAAGTATTGTCCACAGTAAACCCTTACCCTTTTCAATAATATCAGAAGGAGTGTGAGGTTGGTTAAGTTGGGTTATCTGTGTTTTAAGTGGAAGCCTTAGTGTCTCCATCACAGCATGACTTTGAACAGCAAGAACATCTATGCTTCTGAAAGTTAATTGTTTTATATAATTAAGTATACCAAAGACTGTTGGTATTGATGCTCATCACATATGTCACAGCTACACAAATCAAACACTATATAGCCATTATGCTCCACTGCAGTGAACATTTTGAAAAAAAAAAAAAAAAAAAAAAAATGCTAATATATTGAAAAAAAATTTAATTAATTAATCAATTAATTAAAAAAACATGAAAATATGGTTACACTTCAATTTCAAGTCACTATCATACTAAGCAAATTTATTTGGATGAAAAACTTCCTTCTAATTCTTTACTTCACAACTTCTACACCTTGAACCACATGTCATAGATATTAACATTTATATCTGAATGAAAGTTTTTATCTTGTTAATCTATATAATATATAGATCTAGGGCATATTATGTCCTAGACATTTCCCTCATGATAAGAACAATCCAGTTACAGAAATATCTATGTCTTTACCATATGCATATCAACATAAAATTCAAAATAGCATACCTTAGGCATTTTGTGGTGTTACAGCTGGAAGCAGACATAAAGACTGGTACAGGCCTCTTACCCCAGTCACACGGTTCTTCTCTCAAGCCAGTTGAGTCTCCAAGAGGCTGGATTGATCCTCCATCATTACTACGACAGTAGTGAAACAGCCTCTCAACATCAGGATTCTGCAATAACCAAATGTAAAATCAATAACAATAATGTATATAAAAAAATGTATTGAAAAATAAATAACAATAATCATATCAATATAAATGCATATTATTATTTACCTTCCTTACTAGCTATATTTCCAATATCCTGTCCCCACACCATAAACTTTCCTCTTAGTTGAAATCATGGTAAGAAAGATTTTCAATCTTCATCCAAAAGGAGAGTAAGAAAAGAGAAAAAAAGTCGCCCAGGTCATAAGGGCAGTGAACATGAAATTAGCATAAGAAGTGATACATAATTGCAGTGAGGAATGAGATGGTGAAGACAGTCAGTTGGAAGAGAGTGACAAGATAAAATGTTTTTCATTTCACCCTTCAAAATATTAGTGTGAGTGGAAGCCCCTCATATATTTAAATAAAGCATAATCCATGTATTTAGAATAACATCACCCTTAGATCTTGTCACTCATTCCATTTCTTTCCCTATTTACATTTTCCCAGTCTTACTGTAACTCTCAATTTCCTCAAGTCCACATCAGAAACAATGGCAGCATCAGCAGCATGGTCCAAGAGACATGTAAGAGTTCCAGAACCAGCATAAGGATCACCTTCATCACAGGTTTGACGTAAACAGGCACGACACAGGTGAGGATGTTGTTGCTCTGAAATTGCACAGTGATCAATATTGTAAAAATTCAGTTTATACAGTTTTCAATGGTCATAAACGATAGTAATATCTCAAAGTATATCTAACCTGAGTCCTACGTAGAGGTAAAAAATTCAGGATCCCTTAGACATCCCTTAAGTCATCCACTCTTTCTTAAAGACTAGACCCTTACTTAGCTCCCAGTCTGTAGTTGGATCAAGAGACCAAGGTCCTGGAATGCAGGCTGAAGTCCATGCTTCACTGAGTCTCTCAATGTGTGCCTACAATGTAAAATAAATTGACATTATATCATCCATAGATGGCATGAGACATATTGGCACATAAGATTGCATGAACACCTTATACTGTACAATATTTGTTACAATACAAAGCAACAATGAAAAAAAACTTTTCATCTACAGGTTGAACCTCCTTAATCCGGTATTCTTTCATTCGGGAACACCTGTAATCGGGCAAATTTTTTGTGTGCCGGAATTTTTGAATTGGCCAGAGTAATTTGCCGGACCACCGCTAGGACGCGGCAGCGCTGTAATGTGTTTTGGAGCCGGGGCATTCTGGGTCAAATTTGGATCAGTACCACGCTGCCGCTCATTGCAAGCACCACCCCCCAGGTGCATAAAAAAAATTTTCTGTAATATTTGCCCCTAAACATGGCTTCCAAGCGACCAGGAAGTGATAGTGTTGTGTGTGAACCAAAGAAAAAGCACAAACATATGACAATATCAGTGCAACAGAAAGTGGACCTATTGAGGAAGCTAGATAAAGATGTTTCAGTGCAGAGCCTATGCCAACAGTACAACATTGGCTCATCAACCGTCTATGATATAAAAAAGCAGAAGAATCAACTTCTTAAGTTTTACAGTGAGTGTGAGAGCAAGAAGAACATGGAGGTTTGTAGAACACTTAAGGAGGATAAAAGCAGTGATTTAAGCTTCGGCGCGCTGGTAACGTCCCTGTGTCCGGCGAGATGATAATGGCGCAGGCAAAAATTTTCCAAGTTGAACTTAATTTACGTGTTTTTCTATATACTTCTGCATGTATATTTTCATGTACAACTATCATATATCAAAACAATGTTACAGCTACACTTGTATAATGCAGGGCAAGTATATAGAGGGTGTTTTGTGGACCACCTATAGTTCGGAATTTTCCATGGTCCGCAAGTCTAAGGTCCGGTGGTTGCTGGATTTGGGAGGTTCAACCTGTACTTAGTAAATTGAAAACCTCTTTTCAAAAAAATTGTATCAAAGTTTTTGTAAAAGCAGTAACCTGCCTGACAAAAATAATTTCAGAGGCAAGAATTCATACATGACAATTTCTAATCAAAACAAATCTTCACAAACCTTAATATCTGGCAAGAAGATGTCTGAATCAAGGGTGATGGGGCGGTAGAGTGCTCGTGGATAGGAGCGGTGAAGCTGAAGTCCTGGGTGACACAGGCTCTTGGGTTTTGGGTTGGATGCATTGTGTACAAGTAGATAGGCACGTTGCACTTCATCTTTGCTGACTATAAAAAAACACAAATATATACACTAAATACAAAATATTTTCTATTTATCTAGTTTATTTATCTATCTATTATTTCTTATCTTTTCCCTAGTCTTTGATTTGGATTTTGAGAAATGTTATAGTGAGTGCATGGATGCTTTTCCTATCCAGACCAGAATTTGAACAAGCACACCTGAGGGCCCCTTGGAGCCAAAGTATGACTGACTATTTTACATTTATGCATCAATTATACACCCTAAATTTTCAAGAAGAAAATGAGAAAGTAAAAAAAAAAAAAAATTTTTTTTTTTATTTGAATAGCATAAATGACATACATGTTATTTTCAACAATACTGTATATAGTAATCACTTATAAGTCCACTAAATCACTATGAATGATTCAGAATTGAAAATATGTAAATTTTTCTTATAAACAATTCTAACCAATCATTAGGCAGTGAATTAATGTTAAAAAAATACTTTCATAAAGTTTCAAGTGAATAGGTGACAAACAAAGATTTTCATTCCTCAACTGAAAGGATATACTCACAAGCTTGGAACACCACCTGTTGTTCATTCCCAAAGAATTTGGCAGCCACTTTCAAGTCTTCTGCTTCAAAGTAACCAAAGTCTGCTTCCCTGCTTTTCATTTTCTTTAAGCAGTCAAGCCTATTGAGAATAATATCATTATAATATCTAAAAAATATATATAAATTCTATTACAAATCTGTATGTAAATTGCCAATAATAATCACTTGATTTTCACTTAATTTGCTTTTCTTTACACTGATTCCAACTTAACTTGCTTTTTTCTCACACAAACATAGAGCATCCATAACAGGAGCTCAGTGAGGCCTTGTGAGTGTCATATATAATAGTCAAAATAGGAGGAAATAAGTGGTGGATTCATCTAAAAAGTTTGGAGGGTGTTATGAGTGAATAATTGCGATGATGCTAGCAGTATCCTTATCAATATAATCCTACTGCAAATACCTTATCATTAATGATAAAATATATATACATATAAGTGTATACAAAGATGAATATATGCAAACAACTACCATGATCATGACATATACAAACATACTTTTCTAATGTGCTAAAAAGAAATACAAATAAGCTCCTACCTGTCCCTGACCACAATGCAGTTAATGATGCCCCCAGACACTTGTGTCAGGTGGGAGCAGTCAGTCCCTGCTTCCACACACAAAAAAGCTAGAACAAACAAGATTTAGTTATTTCTACTCAATAAGAAAAATCAGTGTTGGTATGAATGCATGACAGGATACCTAGTTGTTCCTTTTATATATTTTGTTACAAAAAATGAAATTAAAAATAAATTCTTGACCACTTACAAGTAAAAGTATCTACTATGTTTTAGATTATTTGGGTTCCTCTGAATCATATGTACGTATCACAGTAAATCTGGATGATGGCACAGAGTGACATGCAAGCAATACCTCTATCTATGTTCCGTGTTAGTCCAGGTAGTTCACTTCTGGGCATGGCTGCTGGAAATCCCCACAGCAACAGCAGCCCCATCCAAACTACCACAGCTTTTATCACTGCCATCATAAAGTCCTAGGAACAAATGCACTTCTTTATAGGCTGAATAGGATGAAGAAATATTATTTAACCTTTAAAAGTAGGTACTTACAAGTTACATAGCAAACTAATGTAGGCAGAGTAGAGACGGATTCACACGTGTCAATATGCGACTGAAATTGCAGGTTACTAAAAGTATCGACTGAATTCTTCTAGTCGAAACACGTTCACACATAGCGACTGGGAAGTATCAGATGGTTGGCGGAAGTGAATATAAACAAACAGCTACCCAACAAGATGTCTTCCTCTGGTAACGATGACGATTGTGATCAAATTAAATCATCACAAGTATTCAATCCTCACCTCCTACAACATCTGCACAGAGGGAAGCCATCGCTTCGAACACCGATTGGCATAAGCGTTTTTTTTTTTTTTTTTTTTTTTTCTGTAGAATTCACTTTAAGGGTCCCAGACGTGCTTTTCCCTCACCAACTCCAAATCATTCTTCTCTACATCGACACCACATTTTCAAACCTTTCTCTGTGACGTCACAATGTAAACAAAATCGAAAATCAACTGAACTAAACAAACATGTTGGTCTTATTTTGCGACTGTTTTTCCCAGTAGCTAGCCAACGATATTCAGTCGGAAACTCTACCGACTTGCAATTTTAGTCGCAATTTGACATGTTTGAACCCGCCTTAATACTGACATCAGAATAATTCATCAGAATAACTGAAAAAATGTTTGACTAGTTCGACTACATACATAAAGTTACCTGTCAGACAGCTTCCCACAATGGAAGGGATGTCAACACAGACAGTATAGCCCAAGATGTATTAGACTTAGTCTAATACATCTTGGTATAGCCATCTTGCTGTTTCTGAGATTGACATGTTTGTGAACACTAGAAGCTCATTAACAGTACCAAGATGAGTATTTACCCTTTTTAATAGTTAAACTGGTTAAACAATATGAACAACCTAAATTAAATTAGTTACATATCCTTAACTCACCTTCACTTTTTTTTTTTTTTTTAAAGCTTTCATGTACTCCACCATATTAAGTTTTCATAAGCTGATCAAGACAAGACTATATATTTTTTTCTCGATATTTTTTTCCATCTACAAAGCTTTCTTTTCAATTCATCTGTTCCCGGCTAATTCTCTCCCTCGTTATTTTCTACTGTTTCTTATTTAATTTTCATTTGCCTCGCTAAAAATACTGGAAGAATAATCACACTACAAATAATAGGTACACTAAGCGTGTTGGCATGGCAAGAATTAATGGCAGAAAAATTTCCATCTACTACGTATTTACAGCCTTCTCGTGACCTCTCATTGACAATTTGACTGAAGCAAACTGAATGGTTACTCTCATTATGGTTAAAAGAAAACGATTTTGGGACCATTTGCAATTCAATTAAATCTCAGTAGACTGAAAGGTCATGCACAATCAAGCCTGATACATCACCATTGTAGACCAATCACGTGATGCTAGGGAAATTCTTACTAAAACACGCAGGAGCCCACATCGTGTAAGCACTTTCCTTCTGTCCATATTACGAAAATAATAATGAGAACAGTGTTACAGTACATGTCATAGACCTCCCAAAAAGCATCTATAGTATAAAAAAAAAAAAGAACACACACTACATTACCTAGCTGCCAGCAGAAGCGAGCTACAGTTCCGCAATTGCAGTCACTGTGGGTTTCTGCTGCCCACTGTTGGTTGAGGGCCGTTGCCTACCTCTCTTGTCCTCGCCGAGGGGGTTCTCTACCATCACTACGTCATGATCACTGGCCTTCCCCTTAAGTTTCCTGCTAATGCAAAACAACGTATTTTTAACGTCGTTAACATGCCCTGTAAACACTTTACAGATGAACAAACTTATATAACAAGGTACATACTTCAATAATACCATAAATACTTTATATAGATATTATTCGGGAGCAAGAAATTAAATGTTTATACTGCGCATACCCTTCCGCAAGCTTCATAAACTGCCCGAATCACCAAACAGCTGCGACCGGTTGGCCTTAGTGACATGTCTGCGTTGCCTCATGTACGACGATGATGAGGGGAAATCCTGTGTGATCAAGACGCACCGCCACCAACACGTGTCGCCCGCTATCATCTACTCCCACTGATCGTGATCTAGATACTTACAACTTATTGAATGTATATACCGATGAAAACATTCGGCCAGCATGTAGACCAGCAACTTCAAGACCATCATAGAGTAGGTCGAAATATATGTTTAATCTAATTTACTTGTGTGTTATCTTCCGTATCAATGCCTGTTGTGGTCAATTTAAACTTAGGTGAGAATGCTGTCCACTGTAGGAACCAATGACTCGACATTAGCCCAATAATTCTACATGTGAAAGAGTATTAATGAAGAAAGAAAGACGTGAGAGTTAAGTAGTAGTAGTTGTAGACTTGTAGTAGTAGTAGTAGTAGTAGTAGTAGTAGTAGTAGTAGTAGTAGTAGTAACAGCAGCAGCAGCAGCAGCAGAAGTAGTAGTAGTGGTAGTAGTAGTAGTAGTAGTAGTAGTAGTAGTTGCTGTTGTTGTTATTGTTGTTGTTCCAGTTGTTATTCTAGATATTGTACGTTGTGGTTGTTGTTGTAGTTGTTGTTGTTGTTGCTGTAGCAGCAGCATTGGTAAGAAGTAGAAAAAAAAAAAAAAAAAAAATATATATATATATATATATATATATATATATATATATATAAATAATGTGATACAATACTGTCAAAAAAAAAGAAAAAAAAAAAAAGAAAGAAACTGTACGTAATAATTAGGCCCTATAATGACATCAGTTCTAGAAATGTCCCTTCTGTTGAGCATTGTAATGCTCTGGGTAAAATAAATGGAAGTGAAAATGTGGAAATAGACACTCGTAACTAATGATGGGATGTCACGCCTAAATAAATAGTAAACAATCATTGAGGGATGTCTGCTCGCTGTACAGTACATGCTGTATGTTGTAGGCAGCACCGACCTCAACGGCTCTACTCTAATTATCTTACAATCAACAGTCCTCT
>NC_059296.1:12086937-12114437 GCF_017591435.1 Portunus trituberculatus
TAATGGATCTATCAATTCTTCTCTACATTCCTTCAATAATTTGCCTGAAACTTCATCTGGTCCCATCGCTTTATCATCTTTAAGTTCCTCCAACATTTTATATAACTCCTTTTTAGGTATCTTAATGTCATCCATGTGCACATTTCCTTCTACATTCTGAGGCTTTACAAACATTGTTTCTTTAGTAAATACTTGTTGAAACCTATTATTTAGCAATTCCGCGATATTCTTAGGGTCATCTACTATCCCTTGCTCTCCTTTTAATCTTTCAATGGACTCTCTCTTTTTAAGTTTACCATTTATGAACCTGTAAAACAATTTTGGATGTTCCTTACTCTTGTCTACAATATCTTTTTCAAATTTTCTTTCTTCCTCCTCCTTACCCTCACATACTCATTTCTTGCCACTCTATAATTCTCCTTATTTAGTATATTCCTGCTCTTTTCCATCTTTTCCAAGCCACATCTCTCTTTTCTTTAGCCTTAACACAAGTTGCATTAAACCAATCCTTTCTTCCTTCCTCTCTCGGTTTATACTTTGGTACAAATTTCATAACTCCTTCTTTATAATATTTCATAAAAATCTCATATTTTTTTGCACTTCTCTGATTTGTAACATCTCCTCCCAATCTAATGTTCTGAAATAATTTTTCAAATTTTCTGTGTCCATCTTTCTATAATTCAATCTACCACTCCTGTATGTCTCATCTCTCCTTCGCTGTGTTATTGCCATCTGCATTTCCATAACCACATGATCACTCTTCCCAATGGACATTTATATTGTATATCCCCACATAGGTACACTTCTCGTGTTAACACCAAATCCAGTCTAGCCGGTTCATCATCTCCTCTATATCTAGTATTTTCTTTCACCCTCTGTTCCATCATATTTTCCATCATTAGATTAAGGAATCTCTCTCCCATGCTTCCTCTCCAACACCACTTACTAGATTTTCCCAATCCACTTCTTTACAATTAAAATCTCCTACTAGTATCACCTTTCTTTTTCCAGTTAATACACTTTCCAAACTCTGTAAAGTATCCTTGATCATATTGTCGTATTCCTTAATGTCCAAGAATTTGTTTTAGGAGGTACATAGGTCACCATGATTATTAATTCTTTTCCATCACTTTTTAACCTTATGCTTATCACTTCTGCGTTGTTCTTCCCATACCAAACCTTATCCACATTTATCTCCTTCTTCGTCATAATCATAACTCCTCCTCCACCTTTACCCTCTCTATCCTTTCTCCATATATTATATTTATTATCCAAATTTACCTTTGTTTTTTCATGTAATTTTGTCTCAGTCAAACACACTATATCAGGCTTCTCCACCATCATATAGTCTTGCAATTCCAATCTACTTGACAGTATCCCATCTATATTAGTATACATTACGGTCCACCCACTGCTCCCTCTAGGGGTTCCTCCGCATTCCTTCTTTCCACATACCATTTTCTGACTCTCTCTCCTATAACTCTCCAAAAAAACTTTTCTTTTTCCTCTTCAGACCGCTCATCATTTTTCCTTCTCGCCTCTTCCAACAATTCCTTATATCTTCTCCTCTCTTCCTCATTTCTATTTTTCCTTACGTACACCTCTTTACAACCTTCTACCTCTCTTAATTTTGATGTTCTATATAAAATGTCCTCCGCAGATTGTTGTGACTTCAGTACTACTTTAATCGGTCTCCTTACTCCCTCCTTATACGGACCCAGTCTATGGATCTCTTCCACTTCTTCTTGTAGGTCTTTTTTTCCTCATCATTTAGATTTTTGAACAGATCTCTTACCGTTTTAATTCTTCTTTAATTCTCTTAGGCTTATATGTTATATTTTGTTCTTTCATCCCAAATATTAACACACTCTTCTTCTTTTCTGCTATTTCTCTTATCAATGTTTCCTTATTCTTCATAACATTAACCAGTTCCTTAGACCTTTCTTTTTTGTCTTCATTCAACTGATCTTTAATTATTTCTTGTAATCCAACCATCTCAGCTTCCCTCGACTCAGTCCATTGTGTTTTCTTCATTTCCCACTCCCTTTCAAACCTTTCACTTTGCTCACTGATCATTTCCTTAAAGTCATCTTTCTCCTTTACAACTTTCTCCATTTTCTCCTCCAACCGTCTCTTGTATTTTTCAACCTCCACTCTCAAGTGTGCATTCTCATCCACCAATCGTTTTTCATTTTCCTCCAGTCTCTTAACTCTTTCCTTCAAAGCCTTGCGGAATTCTCTATCCTGCTCCTCCTCACTCCTCTGAACTTTTAATTCCTTCACCAACTCCTCAAATTTCTTCTCTAGCATAACCAATCTTCCTTGCATTGTTGCTCCTGTTGAAGATGGACTCATGTTTTGTATGGCCACTTTTGGTTTTGCTCCCTGGGCCTCATCGGCATATTTTGAATTTGGTAACTTATTTCTTACAGGTCTATCCATTTCATTTCATTCTTCCTGGGAGCGTGTGGGTGTGTGGTGGTGTGCACTGGCCAGGCCTGGTAGCTGTGTGTGTGTGTGTGTGTGTGTGTGTGTGTGTGTGTGTGTGTGTGTGTGTGTGTGTGTGTGTGTGTGTTTATGTGTACCATACGTTACTTTGTAATTTCGAAATTCGGTACATACCTCAAAAGGACACTGTATCTATATAGATTTTAATGAAAGAAGGCTAACGTGTTTGAAAATTATTACTTCTCTCTCTCTTTTAAATCCATCAGATTAAAATACACTTAAATGTGAATGGTGGATTCCGATTCACTTATATTCCACAAGATAGGGAACTCCAAACAACGTTCCACAGAAGGCTCCCATAATGCTAGGAATGGTTCTGGTACAATATATCAAAAATTTTCAACTTGTCTATAGATATTTTCATGTTAAAACTCTTGTGTGTGTGTGTGTGTGTGTGTGTGTGTGTGTTTCACTGTTTGATCTGCTGCAGTCTCTGACGAGACAACCAGACGTTACCCTACGGAACGAGCTCAGAGCTCATTATTTCCGATCTTCAGATACGCCTGAGACTGCTTCAGATTTATCCTTTTCTGTTGTTTATATCAATATAATTTGTTGCTCCATTCATTGCTATAGTGCAATACTGCTTACTCTAATGACTGGCATCCTTGTGAGGCTTGGTTTCATTAGAATTTGGTAATGTCATATAGACATGGTTTACATAGGTAGTTGAAATTCACATGCTATTTGCTTTAGCAACATTTTGGTATTAAATATATATATTTCTAATTAGACTGCCATTGAAATTTCCAGGTGGTGGCCCTCCCCATCCTCCTCTGAACTCCATGGAGGAGCTGGTTGAAGAAATCTTGGTGAAGAGCAATGTGTCCATCCAAGGAATAAATTTTCCCTGTATTCGCCACTGACTATCATAGTTTTCAAAGATTTATTTATGTAAGATTCAGTGTTGCCACCAAGAATTTAAGAAAATCTGACACTGGAAGCTTATTTCTAACATGCCAAAATCATCATTAGGGTAACATGTGTAGTAGGCCTACTGTACAGTACTATATATAGAGTGTGAGACGACATGATTAGTACATATATTCAACTTTAACACTCTTGTTAGCAAACAACAAAAACCATGATTGACTAAATGGAAGGTCACACTAAAAATTATCATAAAATAACATACTCTTAGTTCTGTTTCATCCAGTAACCATCTTAAGTAAGAGTTCATTTTATCTTCAAGTCACTGTTAAAAGAACCCTGACAACATCTCTATACCCTCTATACAGTTTAGGAAGAGAGAAACATTTTTTGTTATATACATACAATATATTTTATTGTTCACATTTTTTTTTTATATCTTATTTTAGTGTGGAACTGCCTGTAGTTGAGGGTGAAGCCAGTGGCTGGGATGATGAAGCCGGGGCAGCGGTAGTGACTGCCACTGACTCCTCTCTCACTGAGGCTGCCACTGATACTGCCACTAGCCTGCAAGCTGCAGCTGACCTGACTCGTGTGATGCAGGCTACCACAGCTTCAAGTCTGCAAGCTGGACCAGCCTCCACCTCCACAGTGCCTGTCTCCCCTGTCCAGCAATCTAAAATGATTTACCTGATGGATGAAGGGGAAATAGAACATCGACAAAAAAAAAAAAAAGAAAGCTTGAACTGCAATTGCTGGAGGAGCAAATTGAAACACAAAAATCAATCCAGAGGACCATGGCAATCATTGCCAAAAAATTTGAATCTAACAAATAAAAAAACAATTGTTTAACTTATACTTCACTGTGTGTTTAATATTACATAATCCTCTATGCTTATAAAAGCCCTTTATAGGGATGCAAGTGCATGTGTCAAGATAGATAGAGAGACAAGTGATTGGTTTGCAATAAAAAGGGATGTTGGGCAGGGATGCGTCATGTCTCCTTAGTTATTTTACATATATATATGTACGCCAAAGGTCATTGGTGAATATATTGCGGCTAGTTGGGGTAAGCATAAGCCAAAGGTCATTGGTGAATATATTGCGGCTAGTTGGGGTAAGAGTAAGCCAAAGGTCATTGATGAATATATTGCGGCTAGTTGGGGTAAGCGTAAGCCAAAGGTCATTGGTGAATATATTGTTTAGTAAAAATATTTTTGAAAAATTGTATCTTGCTTGTTAATAGTTTCCAACGGACGATTACCTACTTAGAAGAATTTGTTCTACTCAATGAAAGGGTTAGAAATATATTAATGAAATTAATGTAAGATGATACAGACCTCATCCGAATAAATGCCCTTCATTGTTGCTCCAGTGTGATGCTGCAGGGGTCCTTAGTCTTAAGTGCTGCAACAAAAATGTATGCAATTAAATAACTTGCATTGGAAAATGAACTGCTTCAGAGATAAATGAATGCATTCATTACACTGTAAATGACTGATATTGTCCAACTGTAAAATATGTCTGATAACAACCCTAGTGCATGTCTGCAAGTTTTCTGCCAGGTTAGGAGAAAGTACACCATGCTGACTTACTTAAAATGGAGTCTTGCAAACTCATCTCTGTAGAGCAGTCCATTATGGGCATGATGACCTGCAGGAGGTTGCTCGGCTCCATCACCATCCTCTTCGTCATCACTCCATATGTTGTTCTCTGCCTCTGCTGGTGGTTGGCTATCTTCCAAAAGGAGTTGAATATTTCTTTGTTTGCATATGTTGTGCAGTACACCACAGACAAAAATAATCTTGCAAACTTTTGCTGGGGGAGTGACATGAATTTCGCTGTGGAGTACATGGAATCTCCGCTTCCACTGGCCAATACCTCTCTCCACAACACTTCTTGTCCTCTTATGAGCTCTGAAATTTATAATATTGTTAGGTCGGGGCAGGTACAGTCAGTATGCTTGTATACTGAGAACAAAAAAAGTTAACTCATGCACTGCTGGTAATATTGAGGATAATGCTGTCCACTTGAGCAGTAAAATAAAAATAATTTCTGCCAAAATTGCCAAAGAATGAAAGGTTCTTATAATTGTCTAAACCTTATACAAAATCCTTCAATTCCAATGTTGGAAACTAAACTAATACCATAATTTGACCTTTACCTTGGAACTACATTGAAACTAGCTATTCATAATGCAGCTTATTCATCTCATAGATTTACATACTACCAATTATTCCATAACTTGTCTGAAAAATAAGGAAAAAATTAATAAAAATCCTTGAATTCTAGAGATGTTGCAAAATGAACTAAAACTATAATTTGAACATGCTTAAACTTTGAACTTCATTGTAAGTAGCTATATTCAATGCAGCCTATTCATCACTAATTTACATACTGCCAAGTATTCCAAAACTTACCTATTGTAGTGTAATTGGTATCCAGGCTGGGGTCGAAGATATGGGGTCAGCACCCAAGTCTTGCTCCCATACCCACTGTCTCCAAGCAAATGGCAACCAGCTGGTACAACACCCGTCTCAAACATGGTCTTTAACCCACTTTCATTCAGGATGAACTGAGCCTGGCCATTTAGCTTCCAAGTCAATTATCCTATATTTGGCATCAAAGACCACCTGTACATTGATGCTATGGTATCTCTTGCGGTTGACGTACTTTGCCTCAAACTGACTTGGTCTGACAATTCTTATGTGAGTTCCGTCAATTGCACCAATAACGTTCGGAAACCCAGCAATTGCCCTAAATTCTGCCTTTGATTGCTGTTGATGGTGATTCGCAGGAAACTGTATATGTGTTCAAAATGTGAGGTGCACACAAGGCATCCAGTGTTTCAGTGATGACCCTGCTCACAGTTTGTTATGACACTCCTAGATCATCACCATTGCACGGTTGCATTTTTCCAGTTGCTAAGTATCTTAATGTTATTAACACCTTCATCTCAGGAGTGAGAGCTTTGTTTGTCTTGAGCAGGGTTGCCAGACACTACACATGAAAAAAGGACAGACCTGCTTTAATAAAAAGGACATTTGCCTCCAAAAAAGGACAGCACAACAAAAAGTGTGTGTATTATATATATATATATATATATATATATATATATATATATATATATATATATATATATATATATATATATATATATATATATATATATGTGTGTGTGTGTGTGTGTGTGTGTGTGTGTTTAAGGTATGTGTTTAAAAGTATAACAAGAGAGAGAGAGAGAACTTGCAGGGTTATATGAAATTTAACAACATTTAGGCTAGACTGGGAGGCTGGGAGTGGGAGCGCTTTTTTAAGGGAGTTGCCGGTTGCTTATTATAGTTACCAGTCTGCGATCCCACAGAAAATCATAAGTTTATAATATGCTCGATTTATTTTCATATAACACAAGAACAAATATGATAAAACAATAAAAGATAGGAAGTTGCAGAAACAAATTTATTGACTGCGTGTTTGAAGGATTGACCGGATCCATGGTTCACAATGAATAAACAAATAAATAAATAAATTTTGCTGAAAAAAGGACAGAAAAGGACAGATTTTGACTGTCCTTTTTTACAAGAAAACTTAAGGACAAACAGGCTAAAAAAAGGACAGACTGTCCTTAAAAGGACAAACATGGCAACCCTGGTCTTGAGAGCACTTCTCGCACTAAATTTGTCACAAAAACAATTCCTGCACGGTCTAGTCGGTATCTCTTGATGAGTTCACGATCAATGAGTTCATTTAGCACATCTTTCCTGTCTCTAAACACCCTTGGTTGACGCACACGATGTTGTTCCGCCATGCTGACTTTTATGGGTGATTCATAAGCCCTTTATAACAGGGACACAGGGTTCACCCTGTCATAGTGAGACACCGACTTATGAAAGATTCATAGCGTTTATGACAAATTCATATTGCTTATGAATTATTTATGACAAATATCCGCCATTTTGTTGGCTTATGACAGTTTCATAGCAGTATGACAGTTTTATAAGTACCAGCCCAGGCACACACCACACACCGGGACAACAAGGTCACAACTCCTCGATTTATATCCCGTACCTTCTCACTGCTAGGTGAACAGGGGCTACGTGAAAGGAGACACACCCTAATATCTCCACCCGGCCGGGGAATCGAACCCCGGTCCTCTGGCTTGTGAAGCCAGCGCTCTAACCACTGAGCTACCGTGTGTGTTTCACTGTTTGTTTGATCTGCTGCAGTCTCTGACGAGACTGCCAGACGTTATCCTACGGAACGAGCTCAGAGCTCATTATTTCCGATCTTCGGATAGGCCTGAGACCAGGCACACACCACACACCAGGACAACAAGGTCACAAATCCTCGATTTACATCCCGTACCTACTCACTGATAGGTGAACAGGGGCTACACGTGAAAGGAGACACACCCAAATATCTCCACCCGGCCGGGGAATCGAACCCCGGTCCTCTGGCTTGTGAAGCCACCGGGCTGTTCCTAAAAAATACCTACACTCATGCTTTGAAGCAAGTTCACACACATACACACACACACACACACACACACACACACCCGGTAGCTCAGTGGTTAGAGCGTTGGCTTCACAAGCCAGAGGACCGGGGTTCGAATCCCCAGCCGGGTGGAGATATTTGGGTGTGTCTCCTTTCACATGTAGCCCTGTTCACCTAGCAGTGAGTAGGTACGGGATGTAAAATCGAGGAGTTGTGACCTTGTTGTCCCGGTGTGTGGTGTGTGCCTGGTCTCAGGCCTATCCGAAGATCGGAAATAATGAGCTCTGAGCTCGTTCCGTAGGGTAACGTCTGGCTGTCTCGTCAGAGACTGCAGCAGATCAAACAGTGAAACACAAGTGGCAACACATGGTGTATATCAACATACACAGATCGTGTTGCATTGTGCCAAAAACAGTCATCTGGGAAGTTTTTTGACAATATATTTCGCAAAGTGTTTTTATCATGTATATCTTGCTTTAGGAATACCTTCTTTCTGAATTACACAAGAGCATCAGTGCTGGTAAAGGACTATAAGAATGATCTAGGGAATGCCAATGAAACTAGCGAGACTTAAGGATAACAGTGCTTAGTGAGAGACGAGTCAAACACGCCCACTCCCAGACGACAGCGGATTGTTTATATTGCTGGCCTGCACGCGTTGACTGTTTAATGTCCATGACTTGTGTCTGCCACTGTACGTCTTTTATTACTGAGACGAAGTGAAGACAATCATATTAGTGTGAAGGGGAAAAAGACAAGTTGCCGGAGTGACGAGGCAACGCACTGGGAAGGTGTACAGGCGAGGTGAAGCAGGTGGCAAGGAGGTGAGGCGACCAGCACAGGTGAGCAGTGGCAGGCCCTGTACAGGTGAGGCTTAGCCCCTAACACTGCGGTTCTTTCTTTCTCTTTTCTCATTCCTTTGTTATTTCAGCTCAAACTAGGTAGTAGTCAGGCATAGGAAATGTTTAATTTACAGCACAGTTTAGTATCAGATCACTGTTAACCGTTGCTTGGGAAAATTTGGGCAAATTTAGTCTTTAACCATTCTGTCACTTCAGGATGAAACAATTTTTCCTGGTAATTTATTACTGGTTTTGACTGAATCTGTACTTCGTTTCTGTTGCAAATCAATAATTTTTTTTATTCCTCTGAAAGTACTACATTGCAATGAAAATAAACACAAAGAAAATAATACAAAACACACCAAAATGTACCAGAAGAAAATAGTTTTGTGTACCACAAAATACCATAAAAGTAACAATAAAAATTTTTGACTTACTGCTGTGAAGAGTACTCACTGCCACTGCTGCTCACCACTGGATATGTCAACGTATTGAAACATCTATTTAACCAAAAGTAACCTAAACCTTATTCAAACCAATGCAACCTAATCAACCTAAACTAAACTAAACCTAGCCAACTTAACCTAACCTGTTCGATATAACCTAGTTGAGGTGACACACAATGCTGATATGTCCTCCTCAGAACAAATTAACTTTATCTAGCTCATTTAAATTTATTTAACCTAAGCAAACTTGACTAGCAATGCTAAGAAATTAATAGGAAGTTGTTACCTCATTTCTCTTCATAAAATCTGGTGATGCAATGGAAGTAATTGAGGCAACACCCTGCCCATTCAGGCATCTTCCATAGACTGATTCATATCCAGCCACTTCTTTCCTCAAACTGCTCTGATTCGTTAATTTGTTATGCATTATTTCATTGATCAGTGGCTGCATGCTGAAACAAAAGAACCAATCACCATGATTGATTTCATATGTGAGCAAAGAATGTGATAATACACACACGTGAACGAACACTGTATGTCCATCACACATGCGGGTGTCTCACTGCATTAGCTTGCTCCCCCCTGAAAAATGGTAAATCTTTAAAAATTGTTAATCAACGTTATAAACAATTTGCGACGCGTATGTGTGGGTTCCAATTACTCAGAATGAGAATCCCCATATGATGAGTAGAGTAAGAAAGGCAATGTTGATCATGGTGAAATACTAAAAATACCAAAATTTGCAGTAGTCTTGGCTTGTTGCCAAAATTAGTGAGGGTGCTTCTTCATAGGATTTTCACCCAATGCTTAAACATTATGGAAAATAAAACAAACAGAAAAAATCTGTATTATGAATATGGTAAAATCCTAAACAAAAAGTTTTTACTTATGTATAAAATGAAACAAACATATGTAGGAAATATATATATATATATATATATATATATATATATATATATATATATATATATATATATATATATATATATATATATATATATATATATATATATATATATATATATATATATATATATATATATATATATATATATATATATATATATTTATTTATTTATTTATTTATTTTTTTCTACACTTTATTGTTGTCACATTAAAGAATATGGTACATGTTTTTTTTAAACCCCAAAGGAGGGAGACATTCTTCATGGATGTCCTTCCCAGCCAGGCTAGTTTTGACAGTTCAGTAAGAATAGGTGAATTTCTGTCACCTTTTTTTCCCTATGCTGCCTTAACCAGTTGTTTGAAATGTAATAGCATCATTCTTATCAATCTTTCCTCCTCAATCTCCCACTAAACCAAATTCTCCAGGTTATGTGGTGAAGTGATGAAGTGAAGTAATTTTCAGCGCTTTCTCAGTCTTTGTTCGGATGCTTTCGTGCCATGCAACAGCCCGGCTTGTGTCCCAGTGGGGTCCTCCCAAGCCTGCTTTATTTGGTTCCCTCACCAGTATTTTTCAGTCACTCACTAACATGAATGCCTAAAGCTATCATTTTGTAAACACACTAAAGAATATAGTAGTCGTCGTGGATGGGGTATGTATAGTATGTGGCATAGTGGATAAGGTGGTGAGCGTGGGATCGGGCAGATGTCCACGCGTAGGTTTGAATCCCACCACGTACAGCCTTAAAACACTTTGCCATTTGTCGAGTGGTTTAAAGTTACCTACATATCACCATAATACCCAGGTTCTAGGTGGTTACACTGAAGATGAGCTTGGGCGGTGATATGGGCCCTAATATGGGTACCACTATAAATAAAATTGCCTGCGCCACTCATGGGCGGAAGCTGAACAGCGCTTCCAATACACTCTTCAAGTGTGCCTACAGGCGCTATAGGCCTTACCGTAAAAAAAAAAAAAAAAAAAAAAAAATAATGAGTGAAACACAGCCTATTAGTGTTTTAGTTTTTTGTTGTTAAGACCACTTCTGAAACTTAAGGAAGTAATTTCTGTCTCTCTCGTAATAGTATATTCAATAAGAGCTCATTTTAGAGCAAATGATTGGGGTCTTGCTGCTCTTGGATCATCCAAAGTCTTCCTAATTACTGTGTCATTCTTAAAACAAATCATAATTGGATTATTTTGATTTCAATGATTTTTTAAAATCTTAAAACTACCTTTAAGATTATACATTGTTAAAGAAAATATATACACACCTATATGAGCACATTCATAGAAACTAGAAATGAGTAATTTTTCCAGAAATGTAACAAGAGTGATGCAGTAGCCAACATTGGTATAAGATTAATATTAGTAGAGAAGAGAATCATAACCTTAGCATTGTAGAGGATAGATGGCAATATTTAGAAAGTAATTAACTGGATGGCAAAATGTGATTACAATGGAACTTTGGTTCTTGAACTGGATTAGTTCCTGAATGCTGTTCAAAACTGTAACAATTTTCCCTATAGGAATTAATGCAAAATGGATTTATCTTTTTTTTCTTCTGTTTTTTATGCAGGACGGGAGCCAGCCAAGGGCACCAAAATATTTAAAAAAAGGGCCACTTGAGTGCTGGTTCCCTTAAAGAGTATTAAAAAATTAGCCAAAATTAAGGTCTTGAAACCTCCTCTTAAAAGAAGTCAAGTTGTAGGGAGACGGAAATACAAAAATAGGTAGGAAGTTCCAGAGTTTACCAGAGAAAGTTATGAATGATTGAGAGTACTGGTTAACTCTTGCATTAGAGAGTTGGACAGAATAGGGATGAGAGGAAGAAGAAAGCCTTGTGCAGCAAGGCTGGAGGAAGAGGGGAGGCATGAAGTTAGCAAGATCAGTAGAACTGTTAGCATGAAAGTAGCGATTAAAGATTGAATGAGATGCAACATTTCGGCAGTGAGAAAGAGGCTGAAGACAGTCTCAGTCAGAGGAGGTAGAGTTGATGAGATGAAAAGCTTTTGATTCCACCCTATCTAATAAAACTGTGTTAGTGGAACCCCCTAAACATGCAAATAGTACTCCATAAAGGGATGGATAAGGCCTTTGTACAGAGTTAGAAGTTGGAAGGGCGAGAACATCTATTCCTGAACACCTGTTTACCCTGTTTTAACAGCTTATTACAGACACTGCCACTGCCAAGATGGCCACTCTATGTTTCCAGCTCAGAAATTATTTATTTAGGTAGAATGTATTGAATGAATTTAGTGACAGATCTCATTAGAAGATACTGTTTGGACTGTACAGGTATTCTCTTTATCTTTGATCTTGTGAGGGATGCCTTGTAGAGTGACACAGAGAGGAGCAACTGATTTACTGTCAAAATGGAGGCGATCATAACACTTAGATATCTTGCTATTAGGAAAAGCTATGGAAAAATGAAGTTATGGGTTATTGAAAGAGCACATGTGCCTCAGAAATACTTGTAAGTCATGAAAACTGTTTACATTGAGGTTCTTTAAGGGAATCATATTTATCAGATTTTAAAGATCGAATTACAGTACTACTACTATTTTATCCATTATCTCTTTCCCCCACGTACATAGAAATGATGAAAATACATACTCATAAACTGTAAATAAGTAATAAACAGCAGCTTTTGCTTTGTATTTTAGTATTTGAAATCAAGTAAATTTGTTCAAGAGCCAAATCATGGTACAGTAATGGAAGCAATTATGGGTTCATAATTTTGTTGGAAAACTGATTTGTGTGAAAAGAGGTTTTGCTGTATAATCAAAGAACTTGTGTATGTACAAGAACATAATAAGTTTGTAAATATTTACTTGAATGCAAATGGACATAGCAAGAGATTCAACATTGTGGCAAACAGAAAGAGGCTAAAGACAGTAAGTTACATTAGAGGAGTTAATGACATGAAATGGGTGAGAAAAAAAACCTAGGGATAATTCAGAATCCTTTGCATTGAGAAAATGCTGAGTGAAAATATATCAGATAAATTGGGAGACTTATTCTCATAATAGTTCTTTACATTTTGAAATCAAGTTTTCATATATTTTCAGCTAAATCTCAATAAGAATTTCAGAAGAGTACTTATGATCATTGTGCTAGATCTAGTTACTTTTATAGGTTATCATTAGTCAGTGTGTTTGATGCATTTCATTGTGTCATTCTCTCTGGTGTCTCTTGTCAGCAAGGGTCTTGAGTTTCTCTTGATATTGATCTGTAGGCTTGGCTTTTCTTTTACTCTCTTATGCCATTATCATTAAAGGGAGTGTGTTATTTCTTTGTTATTTTCTGGTGGTGGGATGAACCATGCCTTGTTTATAGGCAGATGTTTTCCCAATGTCTTTAGCTCTTTGTAATGACGTGACTGGCTAAGTGACCCGGCATCAAAACAACTCATGAATAAATCTTTTCTCATTCAAAACATATAACATGAAACTAGAAAAATAGTTTTAAAGATGCCCTCCACGATTTCATGTTTTCAATATATGTATTTCTTTTTGCCAGATGATGTGGATAAATTTTATACTTTGATTTATTATTACTATATTGTTGATGTTGTTGTTGTTGTTAATTTGTTTTCTTCTTCTTTTTCTCCTCCTCCTCCTCCTCCTCCTCATCCTCCTCTTCCTCTTCCTCTTCCTCTTCCTCTCCTCCTCCTCCTCCTCCTCCTCCTCCTCCTCCTCCTCCTTATTATTATTATTATTATTATTATTATTATTATTATTATTATTATTATTATTATTATTATTATTATTATTATTATTTATTTAGTCATTTATTTTTGAATGAGTAACTAATGTTAAGCATATATATATATATATATATATATATATATATATATATATATATATATATATATATATATATATATATATATATATATATATATATTCTTTGCAGTACATTGTAGTTCTTAAATGCTGTGTTCCTTGCAGTACATTGTAGTTTTTACATTGTTGTGTTCTTTGCAGTACATTGTAATTCTTACATTGTTGTGTTCTTTGCAGTACATTGTAGTTCTTACATTGTTGTGGTGCAACCGGGCATTGTTGTGCACGCATCATACCCGAGGTTAACAGTGAGGAGTGCGCTGATCAATGTGGTGGTGGAGGCGAGGGTAGCATTTGTTCAGCCCGTCAGAAACATGCACCTAACATTTCCTCATGGGCGACTTACCTTATTAATATTCATGGCGCACAGCTTAGTTCTGGCGAAATGGAAAGTTAAAACCGTAGTGCTGAGGCAGAGGAGGTGAGGTTAATCTGTCCGTATGTTTTTCTGCGTCTGTCTGTCTATCAGTCTGCTTGTCTCTCTCTTGCTGGTTCTTTCTGAAGGAGCTTACACTGATAGATTCTTGCCAGTACAAGACGATAACCATTCCCAATAGACAGACACAAGCAGTAATAATCAGTGTCCAGACGTTCAATTGAATCACACGCCTTCACTCTGATGCACTAATATACCAGTAATGTTAGTTTTCCGTTAATTATATTGTCAAACTACTCCTCTCATACTGATAGCATTCCAGCTCTCCCTACAGCTCATACAACGATCTCAACTCTCCTTTTATGTTTCCTTATGTGAACTATTCCTTCCATATGTGTTCTGTTATTTTTCAACACATCCCTTCACTATTCTTTATATTCGCATCCCCTCTTTAGTTCATCCGTCAGCTTCCCTCTCAGTCACAGTTATTAGTAGTCTCTTCATTATCTCACCTTTCCTTATGTTAACTATTCATCCCATATGTTCTGTTATTCTTCAACACTTTCCTTCACCCTTCTTGATATTCATATCCCCTCACTAGTTCACTCCTCAGGTATCCTCTCAGTCAGTTATTATTAGTCTTTTCATCCTCCCACTCCTTGACGCACTTGCTTCCCACACATGAGCGTCAGTTGACCTCGTTGTCCCTCTGTCTTAAATGTAATCAGTCAGTCCTTCACAAACACATCCCAGAGCCCATTTATGTTACCAGACTTCGTATCCCTGCATAGTATCGTATCCTGTCAATAAACTAGAAGGACTTCGCTTAAAGAAAAGATAAGACAAAATAGATGAATAAGTGTACCGTCACAGAAGCAAAAGACTATTATTAATTATAATCAAGCCGCTTCAGGTCCTTCATCTTACTCCCATGATGCCAAGCTACACCGGCGGCGATGAAGATGATCTCCCGTGGTGATTGTTGCCGTGCACAGTTATAGTTAGTCCATCTTCAACCTGTCAATTTTCGCTCACTAGCATTCGTTCTCCTGTACTGAAAACCACATATTGCCTTCTTAAATATTTTATATTCTTATGGTGTATACTTTTCTTGCAAAGTATTTAAGATCAAGAAAAAAGAAAAAAAGTAACAGACCGTGCTACATCCCACCGTTTTAGCACAAGAGCCTTACCATTACATAATTCATAAAAAGATTTATACAGGAATAATGCTCCATTAATTAAGACTATGTTGCTGCACTGTTTTATTCCAAAGTGCGTGCCGTGGATTGCTGTAGATAAGCACGAGGCCACAGGTGCTGCATTAACTGAGATTTCCAGGTGCATTGGAGCGCTGGTATAGTGTGGAGATATGCTTGCACCCATGCTCTGTTTTTCCTTATCGCTGAAATGCTGCCTTAAGATTACTAAACAAAATTTACGAAGCCCAAGTATTCGCTTTTCCGCTTGCCCAAAGTCTCTTATGGCGAGGAAAACCCTGACTTGACTCGCTTTGTTGCTGAAATTGTCATTAGTGTGTGTGTGTTTGTGTGTGAGAGAAGTGGGAGGCGGTCCAAAATGACTCGCCACATTCATTCTTTTCTGTCATTGTCAATCCCTCTGCGTAGTGTTTCCAGCTTTACATCTCTTCATGCGGGTAATTGGCCTGACACGCCCCTAAAGCCCCCTAATGCCCCTAATGGTGTTCCTCGTAGCACAAAGATACAAGTCCCTTTCGCTGAGTTTTTGTCGCTGAGTTTTTGTCTTATCTTGGGGAATGCAAGTCGTTAGCTTTGAATGTGTGTAAGTTGCTGGCTTTAGTATCCCGGTGGTGTGACTAAGGATTTGTGTATGCGTGCGTGTGATGATGGTAGGAGTGTATGATGATTATCGTGTGTAGTTATAGCGTAAGGTGCTTGGTGATGGTAGTTATGTATGTGTGTTTGGTGATTTTGTATGTATAGTGATGATGGCTAACGTGTGTGGTGCTGGTAGAGTTGTGTAGTGGTGATGGTGGTATATGATTGATGAAGTATGATAAATGATGATGCTACACTGGTAACATGTATAGTGTATGATGATGGGAACTTTGTATGGTGTATGGTGATCGTTTTCTGTGTGGTGTAAGGTATATGGTGATAACTATAGGTAAGAATCAGTAATTATAATGCCCCCATGATGCTGCAGTTGCAAGATTAAGTATTAAACATGGCGCACTTTATCTCACCATTTAATTACAAATTAAATACATAACTTTAAAAACCTCCAGGGAATCTTGATCACTCGTAATAAACCGGCAGGACATGGACCAAGGGCAGATAACAAGGACAGTGGGGAGGAGAGCCTGCTTCACCACCAGATGGCTTCACTGACACGAGGACCGGATTAGTTGAGGGGGACAGAAACACAGCCAGTCAGTCGAAATACGAATACACGGCCAGTTACTCAGTATTGGCGAACAAAATACTTGTACATAAGCTTAACAATTCTTCTCAAGCTTGTAAAGGAAATAAATGGCAACTCGGAGGTTTTAGTATTAGATTAAGAGAGAGAGAGAGAGAGAGAGAGAGAGAGAGAGAGAGAGAGAGAGAGAGAGAGAGAGAGAGAGCGCCTTTGCTAAGGTCAAGTCACCACTAGCCAGGCTAAATGACACCCATTCAGAGCTGAGCAGACCACGTGCAGAGTTTACCCAATGGAAGAGAGAGAGAGAGAGAGAGAGAGAGAGAGAGAGAGAGAGAGACTGCAGAGTGAAATGCAATGGCGGAGATCGTAAGAAGGAAGTGTGAAAGTAAAGACTGAAAAGTGTGTGGTGTGAGTATACGGATGGGTTACAAGGGTGAAGTAAGATGATGGAGGTCGATAGTGAAGTGTGAGAGTATAGATGTGTAAGTTATAGTAAGAAAAAGAACTATGAAATTATGTTTATAAGTAAAGACGGTAGAAATGAAGTATGATAACGCGTTTTTTTTTTTTTTTTTCATGCTGTGTGGGCTTTTCACGGAAATTTACGGGCTAAAGGGGATACTTTTTGGGGTACCTACCATCTCAAAGCCCACCCACTAGGAAACCGTTGCCCGGAGTGAGGAAGCCCAACCTACACTCGGACCGTGGACAGGATTCGAACCCGTGCGCTTGGAGACCCCTCGGACCCCAAAGCGCGCATGGTCCCACTGTATCACGGCGGCCTGTAGATATTGATACGTTACGAGTAGAAAGGGCACCATTATTTCTTGGTATAGATATTCACAGATATACTTGTGGGGGACGTGACCGCGCTGTGTAAATATGAATCTAGAGTTGAAAAATAATGCGATACTGAAAAAAAAATAATAATTAGAATAAAAAAAAAAGAATTACGAGATATACATAAATAAATAAATACAGAAAGAATAAGTAAATAAAAAAAAAAGATGAATGAGGTAAAAGAAAACATTGGGGGAAGGAAGAACAAGGATAAAGAATAAATACCAAATTGCAGTCTTTGATAGAAGGCGAGGAATGTGAATTACAGTGACTCGAGAAAGACCCTAAAGGAATACATTAAGATTCTTCCGTAAGGCAGCGGCACGGCGGTGAAACTTAGGCATCCCAATTAGTATGAAGGAACACTGGGTCACCCTTACCATTGCCTCAGAGTGGTGTGCGGCGGCGGCGGTGGGGGAGGCGAGCGGCTTACCTAACCATGATATACTGCACTTATTTATTAACAGTGTTGTATCGCTAAAGTAAGGACAAGGAGAAGGAGCAGGAGAAAGAAGAAGAAGAAGAAGAAGAAGAAGAAGAACAAGAACAAGAACAACAACAACAACAACACCTAAGATCCCGGAAAAGTACGAATGAAAAAAGAATTAAGTGAAAAGCGAGTGAGAAAAGAAAACGGTATACAGTGGCTACATTTCCGTGCGTGGCTGTGTGTGTGTGTGTGTGTGTGTGTGTGTGTGTGTGTGTGTGTGTGTGTGTGTGTGTGTGTGGGTAGAGATTGACAAATTGAGTTAATACCATGCACTACAACACTGTCATATAAGGGAGGGGGGAAAGAGAATTAAAGCATGCAGGTGGCGATGCGAGGAGGAGGATCGTGGACGTGGAAGTGGAAGGGGGGGAAGGTGGGGGCTGTAGGGGGGGGAGCAGCTGATTGATTGGTTTAAGGCGCCGCAACAACAGGATCACGTGGCGCCTCTATAGGAAACCAGGAAGGGGAGGTATCATGGGGATTTTGGTGCACTATTTTAGCAGGTCGGGGAAACTATACTGCGGGAAACACTAGGGGGAAGATAATTGGGATAGGTGTGGGAGGAATGTTTCGTGACGGGTGACGTGCAGAGAGAGAGAGAGAGAGAGAGAGAGAGAGAGAGAGAGAGAGAGAGAGAGAGGAGGGACAGGTGAAGAGGATAGGGAGTTTGGGAAAACACTGGGAGAGAAGATTAGGTTAGGTGGAAGGGATTGGGTTGGGTTGGGTTAGGTTAGGTTAGGTTAGGTTACGTTAGGTTAGGTTAGGTTAAGTTAGGTATTGAACAGAAGTACCTGAGAGAGAGAGAGAGAGAGAGAGAGAGAGAGAGAGAGAGAGAGAGAGAGAGAGAGAGAGAATACTGGTGATAAGCGAGTAATAGATAAACATTACCAGTAGACCAGTTACGGTGACGAGGAGGGGAAACACAAGTACCTAATGGAGAGGGATTACTGGCTGGGGGGCGTCGGGGATTGGGGAGAAAGTACTGGGGCGTAGGAGCGACGGGACTGGGCTGGTATCGGGGCGCAGGTCGCGGGGCGGGGAGAAGCAGGACAGGGCTGCGTCTTTAGTGTTGCACCCGCGCCGCCCGCCTCGCCACGCCCGCCGCCGTCGCCTCTTCCTTGCTCGGTAACCACGCCCACTCGTCACCACGCCTGCCCTTGGACTAGTGGTGTGTGACTCTCATTGCGCCTCGCCGTGCTGTGACTAGTGACTTTGGGTGACACGTGACTCGTCCCCCCCCCTTCCCATAACACCAGTATCCGAGTTAGCGCATCTGGTGAGTGTTATTGGTTCCGCGTTAGACAACCAGTCACTTTCCGAACCCCGTGAGTGGCTGACTGGTGACATTTGGCCTCTGACTGGTGGGTGTGTCTCGCGTGCGTCTCGCGTGCTGACCCCTGACTGCTTGACTGACTGGCTTAACTGGTGACTTGGTGCAGCACTTGTGGCGGTGACTTCCCGGTGTGTCCTGGGTGTGACTCGCCCGCGTACTGGTGACAGAGAACGGTATTTAAGCTTACGTCGCCATCGGGTTTCGTTCTTGCCGCGTGGACTGACTGACTGACTGACTAATTGATTGATTGGTGACTAGCGGCCGTGGTGGTTGTGACTTCTGTAACAGGTGGGTACTGTCTTAAATGCAGTGACATCTTTACGTCTCTCTCTCTCTCTCTCTCTCTCTCTCTCTCTCTCTCTCTCTCTCTCTCTCTCTCTCTCTCTCTCTCTCTCTCTCTCTCTCTCTCTCTCTCTCTCTCTCTCTCGGAATCAGTGGCTCGTGTGATTGGCTGTTACTCTTTCGCCAGACTGTTCATGATTTGTTTGAGTGCTTGTAATATTTATGTGTGTTCTCGCCCCTCGCCCTTCATGGATTTCCTCTCTTCCTCCTCCTCCTCCTCCTCCTCCTCTTCGTCCTTGTAGTCGTCGTCTTTGTTTTTATTATCTCGTATTTGACTTTGGTTGATTTCTTCCTAATTTTCCTTCATGTTTTAGCGTCTTTTAATGATTCATGATAACTTTTTGGCCGCTTTTTTCCTCTCTTATATTTGCAAGACAGTTCTCATCTTCCTACGTCTTATTTCATCCCATCATTCCTTAATATATCTGTCACATCACATCATATTATAACATCACTCCGTCCCTTTCCACTTCCATTATGCATATCCAGCCTTTCATCTCATCCCCATCCCTCTCCCCTACCCCGCCGTGACAGTGCATCCCTCCCCACCTCATCTGCCTCGCATTGTCTCACCTCACCTCACTCACCTCATAATAATGATCCATCTTCTTTTGAATCCTTCACCTCACCATCTCACCTCACGTCTTCGCTTCACATCACGAATTCTTTCCTCATCCCACAATTTTTTTTCCCTTCCATTCCTACACCAGCACCTTCTTTTAACCCTCTCATCTCTTGCACCTCATGTTCTCCCACCTTTTCCACGTCTATCCTTCCTTTCCCTGCCTACCTTCCTCGCTTTCTTTGTCCCCCCAACTAGTTCAGATTCATTGGAAAGGTGAACCTCGCTCTCCCAGTAGTAATTCAAGTCAGAAAGTTTATGATTTACCTCTGGGTGGGGGTGAACACTGAATCATGGGAGATGGGGAGGTGGGGAGGTGAGGGATGGAGGGGTGAGTGGGTGGAGGGATTGATGGAGGGACTGAGGGAGGGAGGGAGGGGAAATGAGGGAGAGAGAGAGAGAAGAGAGAGAGAGAGAGAGAGAGAGAGAGAGAGAGAGAGAGAGAGAGAGAGAGAGAGAGAGAGAGAGAGAGAGAGAGAGAGAGAGAGAGAGAGAGAGAGAGGAGGAAAGTTAAATTAGCTTAGGTCATGGAAGGAAAGAAGGGAGAGAGAGAGAGAGAGAGAGAGAGAGAGAGAGAGAGAGAGAGAGAGAGAGAGAGAGAGAGAGAGAGAGAGAGAGAGGTAAAAAATGACCACAGGGTACCGGGTAGTGTACTTGTGTATTTCTGGGAGCCTGACCACCGATTTATGAGTTAGGAAGGAACCAGCGGCCACTCATACCACCTCTCACTCCACCACTCACTCCACCTTGCGCTACTCCATGACTTCTGAATTCCACCTTACCCACGTATAGTACCTCGAAGCCTGCTAAGTGTGTGTGTGTGTGTGTGTGTGTGTGTGTGTGTGTGTGTGTGTGTGTGTGTGTGTGTGTGTGTGTGTGTAGGTTTGTAATAGATGCTGTAATAAAGAAAAAATAAAAGTAAAGAAGATAGAATGAGGGAGAGTTGGAAAGTGAAAAGATAGTAGTAGTAGTAGTAGTAGTAGTAGTAGTAGTAGTAGTAGTAGTAGTAGGAAATCAGATAAAAGAGAGAAAAGCAGAAGGGAGAGGAGGAGAGAGAAAGAAAGGTAGAGTTAGGGAGAATGGTCACACACACACACACACACACACACACACACACACACACACACACACACACACACACACGCCATCGACTCGGGTTCACTATCGTCACCACCGCCTCGCCTCGACTCACCTCACATTCCTCAACAACCTTTCCAACACCACCGATCAACATACGCACCACACACGCGGGACTGCAACCCCCATGCGCCTTCTTCACACCTACCACCTCACTGCTGCCTCTACGATAATTCTAGCACCACTTACTGTTTTCTCTCTCATTGTTTTTATCGTTAGCTCTTCTACTCGACTGCTTTCAAAAGGCTTTACTTGGAGTTACGGATTTTTAACCCCCTTCAGTACTACGATGCGTTTCCATATTCATTCTGGTTACTATTTGGTGATTTTATACAGCTTCAGAAACTCATGTGGGGGATTAGAATAGTGAAGACTGTGGCCATTAATCTCCTGACTTCCATAGACCCTTCCTAATGTCAGTAAAATGGTCTAATCATACACAAATCTCAAGGTAAAAATGTGTGACAATACTGAAGGTTTTAAGGATGTTTCTAATGTTTTTAATGTGTCTTTTTGTGACATTAACAACCCTTACCATTTATTGCTTCGTCTTTCATCGTTATTGTCTCAAACTCTTCTACTCGAGTGCTTTCAAAGGGCTTTACTCTAAATAATGTGTTTTTAAGGGTGCTTTTATGATTTTAGTGACAGATTAACAACGTTTCTACAGTATTGACAGAAGCACCTTTACCATTTACTGCTTTGTCTCTCATCGTTATTGTCTGAAACACTTCTAATCTGCACCTCAGCTATTTTTGAAAAGGCTTCACTTGAAATAATGGAGTTTTTAAGGACGTTTTTATGGTTTTAGTGACAAATTAACAAGACTTCTACATTATAATAAGTTTTCAAGGGGTGATTTTAGCGACAGTTTCTACATTATAACAAGTTTTTAAGGACGTTTTATGGTTTTAGTGACAAATTAACAAGGTTTCTACATTATGATAAATTCTCAAGGACGTTTTTATGGTTTTAGCGACAGACTAGCAAGGTTTCTACATTATTAAGAGGAGAAACAGTCTTGAGAATCTGGTTAATAATTTCTGTGGGCTTTGAAAATAGTCGTGGTGAGAGAGCGAAGCGTTTCTCAATATGGGTCTATGTTGTATATTAATTGCTATATTGTGTTTTACCTAGTCTAGTGTTTCTGCTTTCATTAAGTCTTTTTAACCCTTCAGTACATGGACGCATTTTTACCATGAATTTTGGATATGATTAGACGATTTTATTGACATTAGGAAGGATCTATGGAGGGCAGAAGATTAATGGCCAGAGTTCTCACTATTTTAATCCCCCACATAAGTTTCTGAAGCTGTGCAAAATCGCCGAATAGTAAGCAGAATGAATATGCAAACCCGTCATGGAAGTGAAGAGGTTAAGTAGTGTTTGTAAAAGGCGTTACTTGAATACAGTAAATGTCAGCTGATTTTTGTGTTGTATCCTGCATTTTTTTATGTGTATTTTAATATAATAGTTTTTTCCTTCCATTACTAGTATTACAATGAACTACTACTACTACTACTACTACTACTACTACTACTACTACTACTACTACTACTACTACTACTACTACTACTACTACTACTACTACTACTACTACTACTACTACTACTACTACTACTACTACTTAATCTTTAGCAAAAATCGTTATCTTACCACTAAGGCCATTACAACCACTCTCTCTCTCTCTCTCTCTCTCTCTCTCTCTCTCTCTCTCTCTCTCTCTCTCTCTCTCTCTCTCTCTCTCTCTCTCTCTCTCTCTCTCTCTCTCTCACATTTCACACTCACGACCAGCATTCCATTATCCTCCCTTATCTCATGTCACCACCACTTTTGCCCTTGTGTTTACTTATATTCTGGTAAACAGTGAGAGAGAGAGAGAGAGAGAGAGAGAGAGAGAGAGAGAGAGAGAGAGAGAGAGAGAGAGAGAGAGAGTTGAGTTTGATTACATAGGAAAGAAAAATAGACCACACAGACCTTTCAGTACAAACTAGTTGATGTTGAGAGAGAGAGAGAGAGAGAGAGAGAGAGAGAGAGAGAGAGAGAGAGAGAGAGAGAGATGGGGGGTGGGGGAGGTACATTATGTGTGTGTGTGTGTGTGTGTGTATGTGTGTTTGTTACGAGAAGGTACTAGTAGGGAGTGAAAAAAAGGGAGAGAGAGAGAAAGAAAGAGAGAGGAAGGAGGAAGGGAGGGAGGCAGTCACCTGTCTCAGGGATACAGGTATATTGATCTCTCCATGTGTAACCGTGTTCTCCCCCTCTCCCCATCCCCTTCCCTTACCTCTCCCCTTCCTCTCCCCCTTCCTCTCTAGTCTTAGTATTCCTGTGTCCACATCGTGTTTCACCCTCCCCCTATCCCCTGTCTACTATCCCTCCTCCCCTCCTACTCTTACCTACTCTCCCCTCCGTCATCCTCCTCCCCATCCCCTCTTCCCCTCACTCTGTCACTCAATCCCCTAGCTGCGGTCCACTGGCGCTGCATCCCCGTCACCCTGCCCTTCCCTACATCCCAGCCTCTCCCCAGTACGCCTCCCTCTCCCACTTCTCTCTCTCGGTCTCTCCCTCGCAGCATTACACTACACCATTTCTCAGTAATATACTCCCCTACCTTTCACATCAGGACTATTACATTGCCCCCCTCTGCCTCAGTGCCATGTTCTCTTTTCCTGCCCTCCGTCATATAGAACAGTGTATAGTGTGTCCTTTCTCTCTTCTCCTGTGGTCGTGTTCAGTCGTTTTGTCTCTTAACTCCTTCAGTACCATGACGCGTTTCCATATCCATTCTGCTTACTATTTGGTGATTCTATACAGCTTCAGGAACTTGTGTGAGGGATTAGAATAGTGAAGACTCTGCCCATTAATTTTCTGACCTCCGTAGACCCTTTCTAATGTGAATAAGTTTAGTTGTTTAGTTTAGTCGTACACATATCTCGAGATAAAAATGTGTTCCGGTATTGAAGAGGTTAATGTTTGACTGGGTGTATTGTAAGTTGGGTTTCTAATGTGGCCTTATGTTTGTAGTTAAATTTTGGATGTTTTTTTCATGATGCGGGTGATAGTTAAACCTTTTTGTTACGTTGTTCTGGCGTGAGTAACAGTTTTTACATGGTTCTTGTGAGAGTAACTTTTTTCGTGATTTTGATGATAGTGTAACATTTTTTTTTTTTTTTTTACATTAACAGTAAGGAAAACATTCTTATTATTCATCCAGTCTTTGAAAATAGTCTGCCATTGGAACTATTTTTAGAGACCTGAGAGATTACAAGTCGCGTTAATTGTCATGTTGTGCTTCCTTCTCTCCAATCGATAGAACAAAAATTCCTGTCAAAACTGTCACAAAACACTCTGGAAAACTCAGTCTTGAAAAAAAAGAGGATAGGAAAAAAAAGGAAGACATTTTGTTACTACGTCTATAGGAAAGAACACATAATCTTTCCCACGCCTTCCTAACACATGCCCATCACCCCATCTCTTTTCATCATTCCCTATGTTACATCACCCATCTGTTTGCCCTTCCTCCTTCCTCCTCTCTCCTCTCCTCTCCTATCCTCTCCTCTCCTCTCCTCTCCTCTCCTCTCCTCTCCTGCCACCACACACCATACACGTCCCATAATCTGGCCACACCACCACCATCTCCCTCATCTGATCCCTCTACATCACTCCCTATGTTACAGCACCCATCTTTCCCCTCCCCTCTCCTCCCCTTCCTTCTTTCCCCGCCACCACACACCATACACGTCCCATAATCTCGCCACACCACCACCATCCCCTCATCCGATCCTTCTTCATCACTCCCTATATTATTGCACCCATCTGTTTCCCCTCCCCTCTCTTCCTCTCCTCCACCTCTCGTCCCTCCTTCCCCGCCGCCTCACACCATACACGTCCCATAATCTCACCGCCCCGCCTAGCATAGCCCGCCGTAAAGTCTCTGGGTTTCGCTCCAACACCCTACCCCACTCCGGCTCCTTCGTTAATTTGGGGTAATTTTCGCTTATTTCCGGACAGAACTCAATTACGTGGCGGTCGGCGCGGGGGCTTTCCACCTGGGAGCATTTCTTCTTCCTTTTTTTGTTTTTTTTTTGTTTTAGGAAGGATTAGTACCCACGCAGACATAGACACTCACACCCTCTGTTTAGTAGGCAAGTGTGTGTGTGTGTGTGTGTGTGTGTGTGTGTGAGAGAGAGAGAGAGGGGAACGGCGGATTGTGAAAATATAAGAGTGGACATGAAAAAAAATGACGAATGGTAACTTGAAATTATTAAGCTGAATGAAAGTCCAAGTTTTGTGTTGCTGGTTTTTTAATAATTTTTCATAGGAATAGAAATTGAGAGAGAGAGAGAGAGAGAGAGAGAGAGAGAGAGAGAGAGAGAGAGAGAGAGAGAGAGAGAGAAGTGTTAGGGGTTGATGGTGCGGCGCGAGTGTAGAAGTGTGGGGGTGAGGTGAGAGGCTCCGGGGTTCGGGTGTAAAACGTGCGATGGGAATGTTGAGGTTAAGAGTGAGGCAGGAAATCTCAGTGTTATTTCCTCAAGTCGTATAGAGTGGCACTGTTTACACTTGATCTGCAACACACACACACACACACACACACACACACACACACACACACACACACACACACACACACACACACACGGGAGACAACCTTCCCTAACGTGTCCTGTTCCTCCACCCTTCCGCGTTTTGGTCCTCGGAAAGCGTGAGGAAGCGAGACCAAAAAATGACCTCATTATGACAAGCACCTGCGTCCTGCCACCTCCTCCTCCTCCTCCTTCTTTCCTCCTCTCTCCTTGGCTTCCTCCTTTAGGCTTCACCGTGGCATGGGCTGAAGGGGGAGGGTGGGGGTTATAGTGGGAAGGGGGGGGGAGTCGAAGTCAGGTCGTTGCGCGGCGGTTGGGAGGCGATCAAATTGGAAGGCGAGGGTGACGTCACTCTGCCGCTGCCGGACACAAACATCAACACAGCGGCACCTTTTCTCTCTCTCTCTCTCTCTCTCTCTCTCTCTCTCTCTTCGTCTCTTCGTCTTTGTTGTATTCGTGTTTTTTTTTTTTGCTCCTTTTTCGTCTTTTCTTTTTCTCTATTTTCATTTCCTTTTTCTTCCTTTCGTATTTCTTTCCTTCATTTCTTTTTGTCCATTTTACTTTCTTTTACTTTTTCTTTTCTTATTTTTCTTTGTTTTCCTACCTCTTCTTCCTTATTTTTATTTATCATACCTCCTCCTCCTCCTCCTCCTCCTCCTCCTCCTCCTCCTCCTCCTTTGAGAAGTCATTTGTTTGCCTTAGTTTGATAATATACTTATGTAGAGAGAGAGAGAGAGAGAGAGAGAGAGAGAGAGAGAGAGAGAGAGAGAGAGAGAGAGAGAGAGATGTTGAATAACCAAAACATTCCTAGATTACGAAATAAATCATACAAACAGCGACATGAAGAGGTGTATTTGTTTAGTTTATCCATGCGAAGACACAGGCGACTTTACAGCTTAGGAATTTTTTGAAAGCATTTGATTGTATAAACGTAAATGACGGACTTAACTGCCGCCCCACCGAATGTCACAAGGAATAAGTGATTGGATACCGTCGATAAGCGATTCAGATCAGATTAAACACAGTATTTTTGGTTTTTCTCTTGTGCTGTGAATTTTTAAAGATGTGTTTATCTCACTTGTTGTGGATGATATTTATATTTGAATGTTTGAAAATGAGGTTGATATTACAGCTTATGTTTTTATTATTATCTCGTAAATACTTCTACTGCTACTGCTACTGCTACTGCTACTGCTACTGCTACTACTACTACTACTACTACTACTACTACTACTACTACTGGTAATAATAATAATAATAGTAATAATAATAATAATAATAATAGTTTTATATATACCGAATACGACTCTACCAGTTATACTCTCTCTCTCTCTCTCTCTCTCTCTCTGTTATTTTCATTTGTTTAGTTTTCTTTGCCAGTTTTTGTCCTGCTTCGTTATTTGTAGCTCAGGTAACGCAGGTCTCGCACTTCCCGCAAGCCACCTCGTTAGAGCCAACACGTCCG
>NC_059296.1:12119437-12121937 GCF_017591435.1 Portunus trituberculatus
TCCTTCTCTTTCTCTTCTCTATATCCCTTTCCATTTCCTCGTCTTTCAGTGCCTCTTGCTTCCTCTCTTTTATTCCCGTCCTCCTCTCTTTCCTTTCCTATTCTTTCTTACATTTTTTCCGTCTCTCTTTTCTCTTTTTCTTCTCCGTTTCCCTCTTTTATTTTCCTTCCAATTTCCGTCCCTTTCTCTTTTCCTTTCCTATTCTTCCTTACCTCTTTTCCTCTCCCTCTTTTTTCATTTTCTCCTTATTCTCTGTATTTACCTCAGTTTCCTCGTCATTCTGGTCGTCCCACCCCCTTCTCTCTCTCTCTCTCTCTCTCTCTCTCTCTCTCTCTCTCTCTCTCTCTCTCTCTCTCTCTCTCTCTCTCTCTCTCTCTCTCTCTCTCTCTCTCTCTCTCTCTCTCTCTCTCTCTCTCTCTCACACACACACACACACACACACACACACACACACACACACACACACACACACACACACACACACACACACACACACACACACACACACACACACACAGAGAGAGAGAGAGAGAGAGAGAGAGAGAGAGAGAGAGAGAGAGAGAAGACTGGACAAGATATCTATTCTCTCTCTCTCTCTCTCTCTCTCTCTCTCTCTCTCTCTCTCTCTCTCTCTCTCTCTCTCTCTCTCCCGTCTCGGCCTCGGAATATGCTTGAGGTGGTGGTAATGGCCGTCGTTGAATTTTTAATTATCCAAGTTTGGGTCATCACGGGAAGATGACGAGGAGGAAGAGCAGGTATAAGAGAGAGAGAGAGAGAGAGAGAGAGAGAGAGAGAGAGAGAGAGAGAGAGAGAGAGAGAGAGAGAGAGAGAGAGAGTATAATTATCTTTTCGTCCGGTGTTTTCTCTTCTTCTTCTTTTTCTTTTTCTTTTTCTTTTTCTTCCTCACCCCCTCCTCCTTGTTTTCCTTTTCATCTTTCTTCTCCATCTCAACTTTTGTTCCTCCTCCTCCTCCTCCTCCTCCTCCTCCTCCTCCTCCTCCTCCTCCTCCTCCTCCTCCTCCTCCTCCTCCTTGTTTTCCTTTTCATCTTTCTTCTCCATCTCAACTTTTGTTTCCTCCTCCTCCTCCTCCTCCTCCTCCTCCTCCTCCTCCTCCTCCTCCTCTTCTTCTTTTTGTTCCACCCACCGTCGTATTCTTTGTCTTTATCGCCTTTCTTCCTCCTCCTCCTCCTCCTCCTCCTCCTCCTCCTCCTCCTCCTCCTCCTCCTTAACACCACAGTAGTGCCTCAAGTTCAACCCTGAGAAAGACTGTTACGTGCCCTCGGAGTGGGGATGGGGAGCGGGATGGGGCGGTAGGGGGCGGTAGGGGGGGTGGTGGCCGGTTAGGGAGGGTCGGGGTGATGGAGGGGGAGGCTTAGGACAAGAATTTCCTGGAATATTGGATCTTTTCTCAGGAATATAGTGGCCGTTACCTAAATTGGGTCTCTCTCTCTCTCTCTCTCTCTCTCTCTCTCTCTCTCTCTCTCTCTCTCTCTCTCTCTCTCTCTCTCTCTCTCTCTCTCTCTCTCTCGTGCTTTTGAATCTTCATTTAGTCAAACTTAGCGAATATAATAGACCGCGGTAAAGTAACGAGAGAGAGAGAGAGAGAGAGAGAGAGAGAGAGAGAGAGAGAGAGAGAGAGAGAGAGAGGGATAGTTTCCTATAATCACCATTTAATTAACGCTAAAACGATGTAGTCTTAGATATAGTAAGAGGAGGAGGAGGAGGAGGAGGAGGAGGAGGAGGAGGAGGAAGAAGAAGAGGAGGAAGAAGAGGAAGAGGGGGAGGAGGAGGAAGAGGAAAAAGAAGAAGAAGAAGAAGAAGAAGAAGAAGAAGAAGAAGAAGAAGAGAAGGAGGAGGAGCAACACTACACTGAAGAAGGGTAAACTAGCGGTGTCGGCGCCCTCCAAGCCAATCAAAGGGGCGTAAGGGCGTGTGTTGACTGAATATTTTACTTTCCCGGTGTGTCATTAATTTTTTTTTTTTTTGAGCGCCTGGAGGAAGAGGAAGGACGAGAGGGTAGGGCAGTGTAGAGAGAGACTCGTGTGCGGTGAGAGTTGGTATATAGACAGGGTAAGTTGTGGCAGGGTAGGTCAGTGATAGGGTGTAGTGAATGGTATATAACAAATAACTGCAATTTCAAGGGTTCCAGTGGTTTGTCTTGGCTCTAAGCAGACTGTAGTGAAAGTTATAGAGTTATTTATGTTACTGGTGGTGTACAGTAAATAAAGCTAGCGTCGTGTTCTTCCTCTCTCCTTATTCTTGGGTGTTCATCCTTCTTTGTCTTAGCCGGAATTTGTTAGTTCTTAGTCTATTTCTTGTTGCCTTTCCTTTTCACTGTTCACTTTTCTTGTTTGTATTTTGTTCTCTTCATTGCTTCCTCTTGTTTGTCTGAAAGGTTCTAGTCTAGTGGTTTGTCTCGGCTCTAAACAGACTGTAGTGAAAATTATGTTGTTTTTTGATGTTATTGGTGATGTAAAGTAAATATCGTCTGCTTCTTTCT
>NC_059296.1:12126937-12131937 GCF_017591435.1 Portunus trituberculatus
CTGTATAAAATCTCAACATGAAAACGCGTCATGGTACTGAAGGGGCTAAGATTTTATTTCCTTTACTGAAATTTGTTACGTAATATACTTAGCTTATTGATATATATTGGTTGATAGGGGCGGGAAAATGGTTACGTTGCATTCTGGAGTGGACAGTTGAGGTAAATGATAAAGAGGGAAGGAGGAAGAAGGAGAACAAAGCAAAGGGAGATAATGAGGGAGAGACCAAATAAGATAACGAAGGAGGAGAAATAAGAGGTGAAGTTGAGGAGGAGAAAAAGAGGAAGTAAAGGAAGGAGGTCAGAAAGAGAAAGAAATAGTGAGGAGGAGGAGGAGGAGGAGGAGGAGGAGGAGGAGGAGGAGGAGGAGGAGGAGGAGGAGGAGGAGGAGGAGGAGGAGGAGGATAGAGGAGCGTAGACAGGTATAAGAAGTGCGGCACCTCGCTGCTATGACAACCATCCCTCCATTCTCCCCTCACTCTTTACCTCCCTCTCGTCTTCCCTCTCTCTCTCTCTCTCTCTCTCTCTCTCTCTCTCTCTCTCTCTCTCTCTCTGTTCCATTTTCATTGCCCATTACACTTACATTTTTTATTTATACATTTTTACTTGTTTTTATTTCCCGATTTTATTCTTCCTTTATTTATTTATTTTACCGTGTGTGTGTGTGTGTGTGTGTGTGTGTGTGTGTGTGTGTGTGTGTGTGTGTGTGTGTGTGTGTGTGTTGGGGCATCTGTATTCCCGAAGGTCGTGTTGGACTCTCGCCTGGCCGGAGCTTCGCCGTCAGCAGCCGTGGTCCGCATCCCCCACCTCTCTCTCTCTCTCTCTCTCTCTCTCTCTCTCTCTCTCTCTCTCTCTCTCTCTCTCTCTCTCTCTCTCTCTCTCTCTCTCTCTCCTCTCACTTAACATCTCTCTTTCCCTTTATCAAGATTTCTGCAAACTCTTTCAGCCTTACTAGCTACCTGGAGCCTTGCCTTAACTCCTCCTCCTCCTCCTCCTCCTCCTCCTCCTCCTCCTCCTCCTCCTCCTCCTCCTCCTCCTCCTAAGTCTGGTACGTGACACTAGGTAAAAGGAAAGGGAACGATGAAGTACCGGTTTGAAGGACTGTGGAAGGAGTGGCAGGTAGGTAGGTAGGTAGAGAGAGAGAGAGAGAGAGAGAGAGAGAGAGAGAGAGAGAGAGAGAGGGAGAGGGAGTGATGGGACTTGGAAGGCAGGAGAAAGGAAACTGGACGTGTGAGAGATGGGTAGGACAGCGGGTTTTGAGAGAGTGTGGTAAAGGAGAGGCAGGTTGGATGTGTGTAAGGGGAGGTAAGTAAAGTATATCGATTTTTTTTTTTATTGCCAGAAATATGAGTATCGGGGCAGCCTGTCGAGCCAAGGCGAGTGTGTCGGGGAGAAGGGAGTCAGGCTGCGTGTATGGAGAAGGATAGTGAGGCAGGCTGGGTGTATATGTGGAAGGATAGGGAGTCAGGGGTAGGAAGGAAGACAGGCTGTGTTTAAATGAATGGGAGTGAAGCAGTCTGGGAGTTGTCTGGGTGTGAGGGGGGGGCTATAGTGAGGCAGGCTGGGTGTATATGTGTATGGGAAAGGAGAGATTGGTATGTGTGGGGAGAGGAAGGGAGGAAGGCTGGCTTTAAGTGGAGCGGAGTGATATAGGCTGGGTGTATGTATGTGTGGGGAGGATAGTGAGGCAGGCTGGGTGTATGTGTGGAAGGGTTGGGAGTCATGTGTGGGGAGAGGAAAGGAGGCAGGCTAGGTTTAAATGGATGGGAGTGAGGCAGGCTGTGTGTATGTGGAGAGGAGTGAGGCAGGCTGGATGTAAGAGCAGGCTTGGTATGTGTTGCGAGGTAGGGAGAGGTGTTGGCTGCAGGTGTGGGACAGTGGATGGGGGAAGGCAAGGTGGCTGGATGTAATAAATGGTAGTAATGATTTATGGTTTATTCACCAGGGAAGTCTTTCAGCATAAAACTAAACATGTTGTCTCGGTTCATAAAATATCCTGCAATATGAAAATAGTGCAATCTTGGTAAAGGATAATCGTGACTCATATTTAGATAGAAAGTGAGGTATGGGTACAAGTTTATGTAGTGGCATCACGTTGCTTTTAAGTTACTTGCTATGGATGAATTTTTATATGTAGATTTTATAATGTAAAAAGGAGTTCTGGCTAAAGGCAACAGAAAGGCATGAAGAAAGCCCGCTGAAGGTGCCACTCCCTGAAAAAAAAAAAAAACATAAGGTGAAAAATCTCCGAGCCGATTTCTAAAGTAATTCATGAGTACCATACCGGTTTCCTAGAAAATAATAATAATAAATAGAAATACATGAAAAAAAGAGTATTAAAGAGTCTGGATTTGTGTGAATTGAGAAGACTCCTTTGCCCGCCAACAGTGAGATCTCTTCGTCTTTAGTGTGATGACGGAATTAAGTAGTTATAATGCAATTTCAGACTTTCGATCACGTCTCTCTCATTGTGAAGAACCGTTTTTTTATTGTCTTTGACTTTTCAATGTTGTTTCTCATATGCTTTAAGCCTTTAGTCTCCCATAAGAACTAATGTAAAAGGCCAAGAAAATCACTAGTACAGTATTTTTTTTTTATTTATGACACTCACATTGATGCAGAATCCATGTTAACCTCTTCAGTACTGGGTCACATTTTTACATTGAGTTTTGTATACCATTACACCATTTTATTAACATGAGGAAGGGTCTATGGAGGTCAGAAGATTAATGGCCACAGTCTTCACTATTTTAATCACCCACATAAGTTTCTGAAGCTGTATAAAACCACCATATAGCAACCAGAATGAATATGGAAACGCGTCATGGTACTCACTCATGGTGGCTAAACTATCACTGGAATCATGAAAAAACACAACTGAAAGCCCGGACAACTTCCACTAGAGATTTGAGAGCAATGGAGTTAAGACACCGAGACATTTCTGAACACCCATGTAAGGCCAGGCTGCCTCACTGGTGCCGCGTGCTATGGGGAGGCAGTCTGGGTGTGTTCCCCCTATGAACCATGAACACAACTGTTGAGTGGAGCCAAGGTGTCCTGCGCGCTGCATGATGAAAGAAAAGATTGTGAGAAAGAGAACCATGTTAGGAGGATAGCGAAGAGGAGGGAGGCAGGTTGGGTGTATGTAGAGGCAGGCCGGACAGGAGGCAGGCTTGGTGTGTGGGAGGCAGGCTGGATGTGTCTATAGGTGTGTGGGGAGAGTGGCTGGGTGTGTGGGGAGGCAGGCTGGGTACGCGGGAAAGCAGGCTGGTGTGTGGGGAGGCAGGCTGGGTGAGTGGGGAGGCAGGCTGGGTGTGTGGGGAGGCAGGCTGGGTGAGTGGGGAGGCAGGCTAAGTGTGTGGGGAGGTAGGCTGGATGAGTGGGTAGGTAGGCTGGGTGTGTCGGGAGGCAGGCTGGGTGTGTGGGAAGGCAGGCTGGGTGTGCGGGGAGGCAGGCTGGATGAGTGGGGAGGTAGGCTGGGTGTGTGGGGAGGCAGGCTGGGTGAGTGGGAGGCAGGCTGGGTGAGTGGGGAGGCAGGCAGGCTGGGCAGGAGGCAGGTTCCTCCAGCATTATGCAGGATGGCGATCAATAGCCTTTCTCAATTCACGGTGGACGACCTCCCTCCCTCTCTCCCCTCACTCCCTCCCTCTCTTCCTCCCTCACTCCCTCCCTTCAGTTGGCCTTGTGACTGCCACTCCCTCCCCTCCATCCCTCCCTCCCTCCCTCCCCACCACTCCTCACTCCCTCCCTTCAGTTGGCCTTGTGACTGCCACTCCCTCCCCTCCTTCCCTCCCCTTCTTCCCTCCCTTCTTCCCTCCCTTCCCTTCAGTTGGTCTTATGACTGCCGCTCCCTCCCCTCCTTCCCTTCCCTTCCATTCCCTTCCCTTCCCTTTCCTTCCTATCTCACTCCCTGCCTCAGTCCCTTCCCTTCCCTTCAGATGGCCTTGTAACTGCTACTCCTTCCTTCCCTCCCTCCCTTCCTCTCTTCCCTCCTTCCCTTCCCTTCCCTTCATTTGGCCTTGTGACTGCCACTCCTTCCTCCTTCTTCCCTCCCTTCCCTTCATTTGGCCTTGTAACTGCTCCTTTTCTTCCCTCCCTCCTCCCTTCATTTGGGTTTGTAGCTGCTCTCTCTCTCTCTCTCTCTCTCTCTCTCTCTCTCTCTCTCTCTCTCTCTCTCTCTCTCTCTCTCTCTCTCTCTCTCTCTCTCTCTCTCTCTCAGTTGACCTTCTAACAGCTACTCTCTTCTCTCTGCAGTTGACCTTGTAACAGCTCTACCTTCTCCCTTCCTTCCTTTCCTCCTTCCTTCCTTCCTTCCTTCCTTCCTTCCTTCCTTCCTTTCCTCCTTCCTTCCTCGTCATGGTCCATTTGTTCCCTGTAATTTATATCATGGCGTGAAATTATGAAGCTTGAAATGATAGTCTTGTAGTAGTAGTAGTAGTAGTAGTAGTAGTAGTGGTGGTGGTGGTGGTGGTGGTGGTGGTGGTGGTGGTGGTGGTGGTGGTGAGGCTTTGTATTGTCTGTTTTGTTGTGTGTGTGTGTGTGTGTGTGTGTGTGTGTGTGTGTGTGTGTGTGTTTCTGGCTCAGGTGATAATGACAGACATCAACTTCGGTATGGACAAGTGCTTATTGAGATGAGAGAGAGAGAGAGAGAGAGAGAGAGAGAGAGAGAGAGAGAGAGAGAGAGAATATAATGAGGAATTTCTCTCTCTCTCTCTCTCTCTCTCTCTCTCTCTCTCTCTCTCTCTCCCCCTCTCGTCACATCAACATTCCTCTCGAGAGTTCAGAAAATTCTAACTTCTTTTGCCGTATTTTCTAAACCAGTCGGTGGAGAGAAGAGGAGCCGTCTGCCAAGCCTTCCTCCTCCTCTTCCTCCTCCTCTTCCTCCTCCTCCTCCCCCTCCTCATCATCATCCTCATATTCCTTTTTCAGTATCCTCTCTTCCTTTTCCTTCTTTTCTTCTTTCTCTTCTCCTTTTCTTCAGTAGTGTACGATTTTCTTCAT
>NC_059296.1:12136937-12139437 GCF_017591435.1 Portunus trituberculatus
CTCTCTCTCTCTCTCTCTCTCTCTCTCTCTCTCTCTCTCTCTCTCTCTCTCTCTCTCTCTCTCTCTCTCGAAAGCGATTTAATATATTATTCTAATGTGTTTTGCTTAGAGAGAGAGAGAGAGAGAGAGAGAGAGAGAGAGAGAGAGAGAGAGAGAGAGAGAGAGAGTGTTGCGTGTGAGAGAGTGGGGATCAAAGGCTGGCTGAGTGGTGCTCTTACCTGATTGACGTGAGAGAGAGAGAGAGAGAGAGAGAGAGAGAGAGAGAGAGAGAGAGAGAGAGAGAGAGAGAGAGAGAGAGAGAGGAACTTTCACTCACATTTTTTTTCCTCCTTGTGATTTTTTCCCTCAGTTTAGCTTTACGTGTGGCGGTGTGGCGGGTAGGAGTTAGGCGAGTATTTACCTGTCAGCCTTTACCTGGTGCGTGGCGGTGTGGTGGCGCCGCGGTGATGCTGCTAACGTAACGTGGTGTAGTAGTATTTTGCAAGTCCTTTTTAACGTCCGATCTATTTCGCTTTATCTCGACTCCGTGATGGTGCGGCGTAGGTAAAGTGGCGCAGTGCATTGTGGGAGTCCGCGTCTGTGGGAGTCTGGGTGTGGGTCTGCATAATGTTTATAGAGGTACTTTTTTCTCGGCCCGTTTTACGCCCCGGTGCGCCACTCGGCCGAAGTCGTAATGAGAGTTAGGGTGAACGGCTGCCGTGGAGGTGACTTGAAAGCCACTCTGGCGGAAAATAGACTGTCGGTGGCGGGGTCGGAACGCGGGTTTTAGCAGTCACCAGTCAGCGCTCCCTGTCGCTATACTCGTTCCCTTTCCTCTCCACTTTGTTGACTGCGGTGCCGGTCTTTGTTTGTTTGTTTGTTTCTTCCCTTCTTTGTTTGCTTTTATGTAAGAATGAGAAATGTTGTTCTCTGCGAGGAAAGAGAGGAGAGCTAAATAAAACAGTGACATGATGACATTTTCCTGGCCACTTCCGACCCTATGAAAAACTAATAGGATAGAAGAGAGAGAGAGAGAGAGAGAGAGAGAGAGAGAGAGAGAGAGAGAGAGAGAGAGAGAGAGAGAGAGAGAGAGAGAGACCGCTTTGTTATGCCCGCCACTCTCAGTTAAACCCACCAAAACACGTCACAAAAGTTAGCAATAAGTAGCACATACACAGTTTAGTTTCCACGACTGTCACATCTTTTCTCACCATAACACCTTTCCTTCCTCACCCTGTAGGAGGCGCTGCCGGTGCCCCCCATGAGTGGCTGAGGCTCTGCACTGCCCCGCGCCCTAGCAGGAGTCAGCAGGATGGAGTGGGAAGGCCAGGACGTGGATGACCTTCTCGCTAACACCACCGTCGACATAAGTAAGTGTTGTCCAGACAGTGACTCACCGACGGAGGGGAAGACGGGGAAGGAGGGACAGGGGGAGGTCATTGGGTGGTGCAGAGGTGATTAAGGGTCTGGTGGTTGGGTTTCAGGACGGCCTGGGTTCGTGGAGTATAAAGGGGAGGGAAGGGGGAGCCAATGGTTGGGGGAAGCAGAGGTGAGAGGGAGGGATACTTTAGGGACGAAGTTATCAGAGGGTGAAGGGTGTGGTGGTGGTGGTGGTGGTGGCGGTGGTGCGGCAAGGCAAGGTGCAGACGATGTGATGGAGTGTTGATGGCCGGTGATTGATGACAGTGTTGGTATTGTTATGGATACGGTTGTTGTTGTTGTTGTTGTTGTTGTTGTTGTTGTTGTTGTTGTTGTTGTAGTAGTAGTAGTAGTAGTAGTAGTAGTAGTAGTTGTCGTTGTCGTTGTCGTTGTCGTTGTCGTTGTACTACTACTACTACTACTACTACTACTACTACTACTACTACTACTACTACTACTACTACTACTACTACTACTACTACTACTACTACTACTACTACTACTACTACTACTACTACTACTACTACTATTGATAAAGCGTAGTAATTACTGGTGATATTAGCAAAAAATGCCCTCATCATCATCATCGAGAAAAATAACAGTAGCTGGAGGAGGAAGATTAGGAAGAGGAGGAGGAGGAGGAGGAGGAGGAGGAGGAGGAGGAGGAGGAGGAGGAGGAGGAGGAGGAGGAGGAGGAGGAGGAGGAGGAGGAGGAGGAGGAGGAGGAGGAGGAGGAGGAGGAGGAGGAGGAGGAGGACAAATACAAGGAAACACATGGAAAAATATGCAGCACACTATCTATGAGTCACCCTAAGTATTTACTGGAAGAGAGAGAGAGAGAGAGAGAGAGAGAGAGAGAGAGAGAGAGAGAGAGAAAGAGAAAGAGACAGAAAGAGAAACTACGAATACGAGAGAAAAAAAATCCCAGCAAATAATGAACACAGTGTTAGTGCATACACGATTCCTGTCTGCGTAACATTTTCTATTTCCTGCATTACACAAAATACCAAGAAATTGGGAAACCGAGGAGGAAGTGGGAGGGAGAATCGTTGCCAGATGGAGGAAGGGAGGGAGGAGAAGGCTTGGGGAGGGAGAGAGTCGG